>NC_077224.1:9731452-9961602 GCF_024763615.1 Phlebotomus papatasi | reverse complement strand
GAAGACCATCCTTAAGTGGTAGAGATAACCTGTTTGGTTTTTCAGAGGTTTCTGTTCGCTTGGTTTCCTTTTGTCTGGCGGTTCGATCTCAAGTTGTCAGATCTGGTGACTTGATCTCATCTTCCCTTGACCTTACCGATGGTGTTCCTAAAGGCTTCCTTCTCGGTTCAATCCTCTTCTTTTCATCAATGACATCCTACAGGTGCAGAAATTTTGTGAAGATTCCAGGAGTCGTCTTTAATGAGACACCTTTCAGACCTTTACTGTAATGGAGACCAGACTTCTCCTTGTTAGGGCCTTGTAACCCCATTTTGTTGCCATGGAGCAGAGTTACTTTTCATTGCCGTTTGAAGCTAGTTTTCGTACTCGCAACGTTTTCGTCGTGTACGTTTTCAAACTCTGCAAATATGATCATGTTTCTGCTTTCGCTGCCTCCGTTCTAGGTCTACCACTGTTCCTCTATCTTCTATTTCCTGGATCTTCTACTTTGCCTTCGTGTCTCCGTGTAACCGGTTCAGAGAGTTGCGATTTATGCCCCATATCAGAACATCCTGGAGCATTCCTGATCGCTAGCCTTTCGGACTTTAGCCCTATTGCTCCAAGAGAGTCATTAATCTTGTATTCTCCACTTCTCAATTTCCAAAGACCGCACTAACCATTTTCACGAGAAAAACGAAACTGGAAGGTTTCAGACCATCCAAGCTATTTGAGCAGGAACTTGTCCTTCACAAGGAAGGTAAATACTTTGGTATTTTACTTGATCACAGACTATCCTGGAAGGGACATCTGGAAAACCGAATTAATGCGGCCAATAGATCCTTTTTCAGTTGTCGACGACTTTTCAGTAAGACTTGGGGTCTATCACCGAAAATCGTATTATGGATGTACAAAGCAATCGTTAGGCCAATAATTTCTTACGGAGCTGTAATATGGTGGCCGAGAGTCGAATTTAAAAATTCGGCGCGGGCACTACAGCGGCTTTAAAGAATGGCCTGTCTTGCGATAACAGGGGCCATAAGGACAGCGCCAACCGCTGCTCTGGAGGTCATGTTAAGCTTGCCGCCACTACCGATTTTCATAAAGTCGGAAGCGAGCATGGAAGCTCTGAGGTTACGCTCAGCTGGAACTTGGAAGGTTAGTTGTCACTCAGCAGGCCATACGAGAATACTCGATAAGCCTGTTGCTAGACATTCTCACCTTCTAATGCGGGATGACTTCCACATTGAGGGAAGAATACCCAAGAAATCAATTAAAGCAACACTTCATACGAGGGCTGACTCGACTGAACGCGCGGATGAGATCATCGAGTCCGATGCGGTCGCTCTATTCACTGACGGTTCTCGAGTTGAGAGATCCTCAGGCGCCGGTTACCATTGCTCGGAGATTCAAATTGGCGAATCAGTGCCCCTCGGCCAGTACACGACTGTGTTTCAGGCTGAGGTCGTCATAATCCTGCTTGGTGATCGGAATCTAGTGGAATATGGCATCGAGGGTAGAAAAGTTCAAATTTTCTCAGATAGTAGAGCTGCGATTCTGTCTATAACAGGATATGAGTCGTGTTCTGCTATCGTGACTGAGTGCGGGAAAATGTTAGAAGCGGCCTCACAGAAATGTGACGTCGGTCTACATTGGGTACCTGGGCACAGGGGCATAGCGGGAAATGAAGAAGCGGACCGCCTCGTGGTAGCGGGGGCAAGGACCGCCTTTATTGGTCCCGAACCTGCTATAGGGATTTCCTTGCAAATGAGGAAATTTACTATACAGGAGGATTTATTGAAACTTCATCAAACGGAATGGGCCGCGACTAAAGATTGTCGCGTGTCCAAACTGTTCATGACCAACTTGGATAAGAAAAGGACAGCGTACCTGGTGGGAGGCAGTCGCTGGAGAGCCCGGAAGATTGCTAATGTTCTAACCGGTCACTGTCTAAATAAACATCTGAATAGGATGGGTGTGCAATGTAACATAATGTGCAGAGGATGCAATCAAACTGAGGAGACGGGCCCTCACAATGAGTGTGACTGCTCCAGCTCATGCAACATCTGACGAATGCTGCTAGGTAAAGCGGTACTGTCTGATGAAGACCTATCAAGATTGAAGCCGCCCTGTGTAATGGAGTTTATCCGAAAAGCGGGTTGGCTTGAATCATCTTGCCCTTAACAGGGATTAATTAACCCTGGATGCAGCGGTACCGCGAGGAACCGCCCCCACTGTAATCTAATCTCAATTTCCTTCGTTCAGGACTAGGCAAACCCGTCTCTCCATGGTCCCGAACGATTTTTTTCCACTTCCTCTTAAAAACCGTCTAGGTGCCTGAGTCATGGTTTCTTGGATGTCATTCAATCCGTTGTTACTCAATGTGGGACTTCCTGTTTTGAAGTGCTAAGGGCGTGGCTTTTTTGTCAATGGGCGAGACTTTTTCCGCAGAAGAAGTAAACCAGTGGCAATGAGGAGTGTCCATGACGATCCAGTCTATGTCGCCCGGACAAAATGCCACAAAAAAAAAATGAATAAAATGTTGTTTTCAGAGTGGGGAGAAGGAGCATGCGTCTGGTGGAGGAGGGAATGGGAAGATTGTGGCTCCGTTGACGTTGAGTGAGTTGAGGCAGAAGGGCATGACCAAGTACGATGCTGAGATGATAATGGCTCAGCATCCGGGAGTGCAGGTGTTTCAGGAGGATGCTAATGGGCATAAGCATACGCGAAAGAGTACGCGATTGCAGGAATCAGCAGGAGGAGGAGGAGGAGGAGGGGTTGGAGGTGGAGGAGGTGGTGGTGGAGGGGTGGGTGGTAAGGCTCCGCCCAAGAGTCCGAAGATGAGTAAGTACAACACGCGAAATTCAGTGATGACGGTAGATGATGCCAGCAGCTGCTCTGGGAGTGTCGATGAGGAGGAGGAGCGTCGAGGGGGGAGGGGCAAAAATGGACATCCACCATGCAGGTTGAATCTATCGGCGCATTTCGAGGGGCTTGCCCCCAAACGGCGTTGTCGCCAGGAGAAGGACAACACTGTGATCAGTCTGCTGGAGGAGGAAGATGAAGTGGACACCAATGTGATACTGCGCAAGAGGAAAGTGTCCAAGAGCGTCAGTGAGACAGATAGTACGTCATCGCTGGAGAATAAAGCTCCCCGGAGTGGAGATAGTACCCCGACGGTCCTCAAAACGCCCGAACGACGCCTCAAGTTGACACTGAGGATGAAACGGAGTCCAATTCTGGATGAAGTTATTGAATCGGGAACGAGTTTGAGTGAGGAGACGCCCAATGGAACGGGATTTGTGGCACCGGAGTATGAGGTGTTACGTGTTGAGGGATTATTGGATGAGGATGAGGAGCATGAAGAGGAGGAGGAAGAAGAGGAGGAGGGAGAGACAACGGGGGAGACACACAGTGACTTTACGGATACATCGCCACCGGCAAAGCGGAAGAAGAGGCACAAAACTAAGAAGAGGAGGGATAAGCATCGGAGGCATCATCATACCTGCCCCCAAGTGCCCCAAATGCCAGCCACATCGCCACCAATGAAGCGACTGCGACTCATCTTTGGGAATGAATCTCACACCATCAACATTCCGCCACCCGTTGAGGCGCCATCTGTCGCCACTGAACCTACTTCTCCCATTGCCACAGCTGTCAACTGACAGAGGGCAAGGCTCCCTGGTGCTGGGCACAATAGACCCAATCCCAGGAGGCAGTGATCCTCAGCCGACATGGCACTCAAACTGTTGGGCAAGTTTCCCATGATTTATTTTATTTTTTTAAGCGTTAAAATGTGTAAAACAAAAAGAAAGTGTTGAATCAACGCTAGTGGAAAGTGACAAATGTGTAGAAAGAGTAAAGTGATCAGAAAGGACTTAGGACAAATTTATAAACTACGCAAAAGGTATTTCTTCTTTGTTTATCAATTTAATTTCAATTGCAAATAAAGCAGCAGCCATATTGGCCACGCCCCCAATGATATCCATTAGACTGATCGATTTTGTGTAGTTGCAGATACCCGCCGACTTACCAAAACTGACCTAATCAGGAAAACGGTGTAAAGCTTCTATCATAGATTTGTTATGCCATTTTTCGTTATAAATAACAATTTTGCAATTTGGAACAGGGACGAGCTCGGTAAAGATCGTGCTGGATAGTAAAATCTCAGCATCGAAAGTTCCCTGTTCGGTCCAATGTAAATCCTTACGGGCTGGGAAAAACGAACGCGGTTCAAACAATACTTCTCCATGGTGGCCACCACTTTCTGAACATTTGGGAGGCCGCCACAGTCGCACCATCTCGAACAGGGAACTCTATCGTTGCTGGGATGTAAAAAAGAGTTCTTATAGCAACCCTACTCGGTAGCCAACGGCCGTGGTAATTCCACTGGATTATCACGACCGCTGATTATATACTGGACGTCCGCGAGTAGCCATAGAATTTCTTTCAAGAATAATTTCACGCTTTTTCCTAAGGGTTATCACTGGACGGTGGCCATGGAAGCTGTAAACCGCTAAGAAGTGTGTAACAACTCACCTACCGAAACAATTATCCCTTAAAATGAATGACGATCAAGTCGTTTGGCTATATCATCGATTGCATCAGAAACTGCTAATTGCATTTTCTTTGTGTCTGCATTCGTTGTAAGTGACGCATCGCTGCGTGGCGTTTGCATGGAATATAGACACGAACTGAAGTGATTTAGACTTGAAACGTTTATACACGTTTATTTAAGGAGGAAGCCATTACAATACTGAAGATTTTACAAGAACAAAGTTCACATTGAGCCCCCTACCGACTGCAGCGCCAATACGTACACTACAGAATTTCAGATTGATCCAATCGGCTAGATGTAGCCGTTACAATGAATATTAAAATAGATGAGTGCCATGAGGGTACAATGGTGTGCTTTGAAGTGTTGGATGTAAGAGTTAGTGCTAGTAGCAAATGATCAAATGAGATCTTGGATGACTGAAGTGGAGACGGGGTTTCTGTGTGAACCGTGGTTGATCACAAGTTAGTCGGTCGTAAGCTCTAAGCGAAAGCTGAAGATATCGTCAGTTATACATCGACCGTTGTCGTATCTGCTTTTGTTTTGTGTCTGATTTAGTGCAAGCTACGATACAGACATCGCATCTTGTGTGAAATGCTGACAGAAAAGAAATGCAAATACGACAACGGTCGATGCAATTCGATAATATGTAGCACGAATGCTACAAGTCCCATACCAGAACTTGCTGGAGCACCCTTTATTGCTAGCGTCCGGAACTAACAGGAACAGATTCGATTGTGCCTTCGAGTATTCACAACCCTATCTAGCGGAACTATAGCGATATCGTTACTTGAGGTTAGCCGCTGTTATAGCACTCCTCGAAGTTACCACCCCAGCTGAACAGTGATTCATACCGTTGGCTTAGAAGAGTCTTCCGTCAGGAGGGACTTTCTAGGCTTAACAGTCCTACTACAAATATATCACCAATCGCTTATTTCCTCTAAAAACGTGGAAAATTTCATTAATCTCCGCGGAATTTTCCGTGCAATGACCTTTTCAAAGCTTCCATGGATTAAAAAAGAAAAATTTCTGTCTCATTTTTCATTAAAATATTCTCTAAAATTGTTAAAAACTGCACAGTAAAAAATAATTACTACGATTATCGTGTGTAATAGGAGAGCATCGATAATTGTAGTAATTTTGCAGCGATTATCGTAGTAAGTAAAGTTAAAAAGCAAGCAAGTTGAATTTCCGTAATTGAAAAGCAAAGTAAGTTGAATTTTCTCCAAAAGTTCCACTGAAATTACACAAAATATAAGAAGAATGAGTTCAAAAGAAAGTAGTTGAAAGTTGAAAAATTACTACGACGATCGAATTGATTCTATTACACACGATAATGGTAGCAATATTCAATCAGTCAGTTGAATGAAGTCTATGCCATTTTGTTGCATCATTTTATTACTATTACAGTAATTATTATTACTATTTATTGCATTTGGGCCATTACTGATGATTAAATTTTACTAATTCTGCAATTTTATTGATTCCTTTTCAATTGAAAGTAATTTTTTCAGTGATTATTATTCGAAATTTCAACTAGTTTGGTTCAACCAATAGAATTCAACTTGCTAATTTCATCTTGTTTTTACTGTGTGGGATTTTCATGGAAAATGTCTACAAAAAACATCCAGAGAGTAATTGGAGACGAAAAACCTTGAGACACGTGAATGGTGAACAGTTCATCTCCGGGTGTAAAACACTCACTTGCTTCTGAGAGTAGTACCATAACGTCCATTAGAGTATGTGTTGCTCGCTCGAATTATAGCGATATGGTGAAAACTTTTAAAAGGGCGCGTCTCATAATAAAAGATACAGTAGACTCTTTCAAGTTTGGGCATTTGGGACCCAAATGTAACGATTTGTTGGTCAACTAGGGTGAAAGGAACACCTATTGACACTTTAAGGACTCGTGTCAGGACTTATTGACACCCTACTCTATACCATTTGGAACACGAAATTCGAACACTTATCGAAAAACGCAGATTAATGAAAAAACGTTATATTACTTAGATTTTATTGGATCCGTTAAATAAATTTCAACATTTTGGCAAGTGTCAATAGGGGTTCCCTGTCGAAGAGGTGTTCCTGCGACCCTACATTGGCTTAACCATTACAATTGTAGATTCCATTAAAAACGTTCAATAATGAAAAATCACAACATAATTAATGAAAACCACGACAAATTGTAACCAAACGTGAAAAATGTCAAAAAACTTTTTTCAAATTACCTGCCGCCTGAATTAAAAAGTAGCCCAATCTTAAAAGAATCAAATTAGCGAGAGTTTACTGTAGCAGAAAATTTTCCAAATTTATTTTTTCAAGAAAATCCATTCGGAAAGATACAAATAATTCCGCAAAATTTCTTACAAAATGGCAATTTTCTCCATGGAGGGGCTCACGGGGAAAAACTGAGGATAAATTTCATGGATTTTTCTTCTAACTGACCTACTGTAATATAATAAAGTACGTGAAATATCTTTTAGATAAACATTCCGGTAATTAAATTCGGAAAAAACACAATTTGACGTTTAAATCTTCGGAGAATTTTTGTGATGCGCTTGAAACCCACCAGAGGCGAATAAAGCAGACGGTAAAAATTTGACGGTTCAGTTTGGATTCCCTCCGCAATTAATCTTTTTAAGGGAAATTCCTCTAAAGGAAAGAATTAAATAAGTTTTTTTTTGTCACAGTTATTTAGAAATATTACAAAGTTTTCGGCTTACGATACTTTTCTAAAAAAAAGCAATTCATTTCTAGAGTATTGACCGGGTTACAGAATTGAGTCTAATGGTTTTCTGGAATAGGGGGCTTCCTAAGCTGCTGCTAAATTCTAATTAAATAAGTTTGAATTTGAAAGGAGCTTACAAAGTGTACATAAATGTTTATTGGCATTAATTCTGATAATTTCTGTTTTCTAAATTATTTAGCATTTTTCTGTTTTGGACTGTTTATAATTTTAAAGATAATTTTTGTCGAAAAAATTACGGAGTATTTTTTTTTTATTTTCGAAAATCGTTTTATTATTTATTTGGTATTTAATTTTAGTTAATGAAAATATTTTTGAAATGATGTTTATTTTAAGTTTGAAAATTTCTGGCTTGATATTTTGGTTTTTTTAAATAATGTATGTATTTTTTTGTTTTATTTGAAATTAGGAAAAGAAAGGTAAATCTGTAGTAAATAAGTCGTCATAATGACTGATTTAATTTTTTCTTTTTATTGGCGGAAATAAAAACATTTCAGATTGAATGAAAATTTGAAACATTTAAATATTTTAATAATTCTTGAGATTGAAGACGATCAAGTTGCATAAGAGTTTTAAAAGTTGATTCAACAATTTTCTCTGGGAAACTTGCTGCTAAATTAATTCAAAATTCTGCTACTAGTTAAAAAAAATAAAGAAAATGTAAGACAAACTATCCAAAAAATTATCAAAAAGCCGAAAAAGAGAAAGAAGAAAAACCTTCCCAACAGTTTGAGTTTGGACTATTTTAGAGCATGTTTAGAAATTTATTCAATGCGTGGCATTCAAGGATCCTCTGCGCTATTGGATCTCCGCCGAGAGCCACCCGGAAGGGCTTCCCGGACAAAAATATGGGCCCCAAAATTCTTGGGGTCAATGAGCAGGAAGAACACATAAGTAAATAAAAAAAAAATATTTTCAGAATAAAAAAAATCAACACAGAAATAATCCATGATTAGCTGTAATAATTAATGATTAGATAATTCTAATTGTGGAAGGATAATGAATATTTAAAGAAAAAAAAGATGAAAATGAAAAAAAATTACTGTACTGCCAATACATTGTCGTATGTAAAATTGTAAAAAATTGGTAATTAATTATGAACAATTTATAGGAGAGAAGGCTAATTTTCACGTATAAAAAAATCTTCATCCTTTAATTTTATAATAAAAAAAAAATCAGAAATCCATTAGCGAGCGAGAGTTTAGTGTGAAAGTGTTAAGATTATTTGGCAAAACTACATTTTACTGGGATTTAAAAGAAATCCTTAGTTCCAGGGAGGTGGTATTGGATCATCTGGGAAAGCTCCGCCTACGAATTATTTTAGGTCACGCCCCTTAAGCAAGTACAATTATTGAGCACTTACAGTCTTCATATGATCCGATTTTAATTGAACGAAGCATTCTCATGGTTTTAATCAGAGGCTGAGCCGAAAAACAGCCTTTCCACGGTAGATTAGGTCACGGCCCCATAAATTTTCTATTCGAAATTATTGCCTTTGTAAAAAAAAAGTGGTGGTTCTATTTAAAGTTATTGATTTCCAAAGTATGATTCGAACTTACAAGGAGTTTTCTCATTTACTTTGCTATAAAATTATTGATAACATTTTTTCATCATGTTGGCGCGTTTGTTTACACTGCAAATTCAAAATTTCGAACTCCCAACGGATGTAAACTCCGAAAATACTCAATCCAAGAAAAGCTCTCAAATTAGGAAAATTGCTGTTAAAGAACTCATTCTATTTGAAAATCTTACGAAAATTCAATAATTTCAATGGTATATTTGCCATGTGAGCGCTGGCCAACCCCTTTTGAAACTGAATTCAAAGTTTCGCTAGTTCTTTTTTTCGTGAAGATTTTATTTAAAAAAAAAGTTTAATCACTCGAAAAAATGTCAAAAATATAGAATAACAGTGCTGAAGCGGGAAATACGAAAACTTTTCTTGATCTTTTCGGTTGATTTTTGGTAACAGTTTGAATAATTGTTATTTCGAAAATTTATTTTCGAACGAAAGCTATTGATTGGATTAATTTAACAGTCATTAAATTACCAACTTGCCTCAATCAATTCCAATAATTCGATTTTTATTGTTACTGACTAGGGTTTTTTGGCAACTGATTTAATTTGTTATAAACCGGTGGATATTTAATAAGAAAAAAGCTTATAAAGAAAAATTTGCCGTGTTTAATCATTAGTAAAAAACAAAAATCTTGCGATATATAGGCCTCCGTGAAGTTCGTCGTATTCAATCAAAGGGTTGTGCCAAGGCTAGATGAAAGTCTATTTGGCCAAATAGACATAGTTAATGTCTGGTAGTTTGTGTTTCTGCTTAAATGTGAATCTGCGATAAAAACGTTTTTAAAGCAATTCGTTGTATCAGTAACTGGGCTATCTGCATTTGTTACAAACGTTACACAGTGATGCATCGTTTATAACAGACGATTTATGTTTATAAAGCATTTTTTTTCCATATCCAAAAATGATTCTTTCAGAATAACTATACGAATTTGAATCATTTTAAGTTCTAAAGTAGAGCACAGAGGAAGTAAAGGTCTATACAACCCAAGACACAATCCCAAATCCAATAGCCATTTAACCGAATTGATTTTCGGCTAACCAATAAACAAACCTTATACGGACTTCGGACTTAATGTGCTGGACACGCTGGACATACTTACGACTTAAGGCGAGAGACGGCTTAACGTAATTATAATCAAAATAATGATTTGACTATTCCTATCAGTTTCCCACTAATTAAACCGTTTCTCAGCTTAGTCAGAAACTGATGGGAACTTAATCTAATATTTTTTTAAATTGTAATTACGTTAAATTGTCAAATGACTTAATTTTCTAATTGAATATTTGTCAAGTTTTTTTTTGAAAATTCTGATTTTAGAGCAAATAATCGATAAGATTTTCAAAATTGAAAAAAATATAAAGGAATCTGAGACCTTTGAAAATTGGGCTACTAGTCTGAAGATCGCTTTAGGGCTCTAATTGATTCAGACTGATCTTCGAGAATATTTGGCCTGTGAAATTTTCCTGTAAAGTATCAGGTTGAGAATCGAGTTTTCTCTAATCGATGATAGAGTCCTGTGTCTAAGGATTAAGCAATTTGAGCGATTTGTAAAAGCTTTTCTTGATTAAAAAACAAAGTATTTTGGACTAGATTACAGATTCGGAATTTCAGATAAAATCTAGAATGTTTTATTCTGGTTTCTTTTGGCTATGCCCAATTTTTATTTCGAATGAAGTCTCTTGATCTCATTTATAATCGAAACCGTGGGAATGCTATCTATGTGCTCATAATTGACTACAACATTTTATTTTTATTATGATACATTGGCTCCGGCACAACTTTTAGATCGGTCAAATTTCATGAAATCAAAATTCGCCTCCCTTTCTCTTTCATAAGATTTACGTAAGTCTATCCCACCATTTCGGATTCAAAATTGGATAGAACTAAATTTAGAGTCATATGCAAAACTTTTAAGAAAGAAACGGATGTGAATTTTGATTTTATGAAATTTTCCTGATCTAAAAGGTGTGTCGGAGCCATTATGATCAGTAAAAATCAAAAGTGGAATGGAAATCATAATTTTTAATGGCTCCAGCACACCATTTTGATCAGGAAAATTTCATGAAATCGAAATTCGAAACCGTTTCTTTCTCACATGTTTTGCATATGACTATCTCATTCTTTCGCATACCAAATTCGATTGAGCTAAATTGAATTTGGAGTGATGTTTAAGAGAAAAAGAAGAGTGCGAGAGACTGAGTTAGACATATGCAAAACATGTGAAAAAGAAAGCGATCCTAAATTCGACTTCATGAAATTTTCTTGATCTAAAAGGTGTGCCCGAGCCATAATAAATTAAAATCGTAAAATATTCTTGGAAATGAAGGAAAATATTGAAAGGGGGGTCCGGCACACCTTTTAGATCAGGAAAATTCCATGAAATCAAATTTCAAATCCCTTTCTGACACGACACGTTTTGCAGATGTCTATCTCATTCTTTCGCATTCCAAATTCAATCATGCTGAAATTGAATTTGTTATGATGCTTAAAAGAAGAAGAAGAGTGCGAAAGAATAAGATAGACATTATGCAAAGTGTGTGAGAAAGAAAAGGATGTGAATTCGACTTCATGAAATTTTCCTGATATAGAAGATCTACCAGTGCCATTATGCTTCCGGTACAGTTTTTAGATCGGTAAAATTTCAGGAAAACAAAATTCGCGTCACTTTCTCAAAAGAATAAATTTAATTCAATCCAATTTTGTATCCGAAAGAGTGGGATAGATTTATGTAATTCTTTTGAGAAAATTACGCGAATTTTGATTTCATGAATTTTGACCGATCTAAAAAGTGTACCGAGGGCATAATTGCACCGACAGATCTTTTAAAATAAAGGAGAAGTGTGCGAAATAATAGAATAGACAGACGCAAAACTTTTAAGAAAGGGACTTAAATTTTGACTTTATGAAATTTTCTTGATCTAAAAGATCTGCCGATGCCATTATGCCCCTGGTACACTTTTTAGATCGGTAAAATTTCACAAAATTAAAATTCGCGTCACTTTCTCAAAAGATTTACATAAGTCTATCGAACTCGATGTTCAAATAAAGGAAAAGTGTGAAAAGGGATCTAAATTTTGACTTCATGAAATATTCCTGACCTAAAAGATGTGCCGGCCGGTGCCACTATGAACTATTTTGGCCTTCTAATTATAATTTAAAATAATTTCTGATCAATACCGAGTTAAATTTTGCCCAAAATGTAATATTTCCTTACTAAATTTGAGTTTTTTCACTAAAAATATTTTTTCTTAATAAATTTCAAAAGGGGCGTGACCTATATGGGCGGAGCTTATTCAGGAGGTTAATGCAATCTTCCTGCAAAATATGGATATTTCTGAGAAGTTGCAGTAGAATGTAGGAGCCAGATTATTCATTGTAGTTGCTAAAGAAATTGTCAAATTGTTCTCTTATCGTCCCCATTTTTTTTGTTTTTCGCATCAATCACGTGTAGTTGAATTTTTAGATGATAAGGATTTCTTTTTTTAAGGTGTAGAAGAAAAATTTGAGTAATTTTTACCACCCGATTTTATTCTTTGTTTCTTTTTTTTTGTAGTAAGTTTTATCTTGTAAGAACTATTACCCTAATGTTTTCCTTTTTTTTTTGTATAACTAGTTTAATTTTTTTTTTCATAAATGCGCGAGATTTTTCCTGTTTTTCTTGAGAAAAAAAGTGGAAGAGATTTAAAAAAAAAAGAGGAAAGTCGAAAGATGAAAGCGCGGAATGAGCTACAAGAATTTTCAAACAACTTTGCAAACAAATGATTTGTGATAAAAAAATAATGTATAATTACTGCAATTTTAGGAATTCAATAATGAGAGAGAGACAGAGATTAAGAAAAAAAAGCCAAGGTCTTTTGAGATAAAAAAAAACGCCCTTTCACGTCTTCAAAGGATTTTTTTTTAATGTTTTATTGAGAATCGCATTTTTTTGGGGATTGTTTAGTGACCGTACTTTTGGAATTCCCACTCCCGATTGTCCAGCGGACAGACCTGGCGTGTTTTGAGCCAGCGTGAGATGCAGTGGAAGTGGAAGGCGTGCTGAAAGGACACAAAATTCAGAGTCCGGAAAGGATAAACATTCCCAGTTGTTTTTTCTTTTACTCACATTACACACTCCCCAGGCTACTGTGCATTCTTCACTGGTGGCTGAGGCCTGATTGGCCTGACACTCAATGCAGAGATCCATGATGTGATTCCGGCAAATAGCGCAATTGTCCACGACGATATCTGCGTGTTCCCGGAAAGGGCAAAAAGAAAAAAAAAACATTGAGGTTAGGTCTGACCAGGTGCATTCCCAAGGCTGAATTAAAACAAATTTTCCTTACCCCAAGCCCACAGAGCCACAGCATTCCACTGCAAGGAGACAAAGAGGTATCAATTAGATAAGGAAATGCATGGAAAATGCCAGAAAAACCTCCAAAACAAAGGAGAGAGCTTTCTCATTTCTGCCAATTCATCTCCATCACTCACCTTTTTCACTTCGAATCTCTTCTTCTCGCCCTTGTTGCTGCTCGATGTGGGCTGCTCAAACTCATCCTCGTCCACTTCCATTCTTTTCAATTGTGAATTTATTAAATTTTACAGAAAACTAGCCGCTAAAGTAATTTTTCGCACAAAACAACCTTACAAATAATTTTGTAGCTCTCGGTGTCCCAAAGTGTTTTGTCCCAGTCGTCCCAGAGTTGTCTTTTCTTGATTGGATGAATTCATCATAGATGGCGCTGTTCGGGACAGTCAAATTCAAATTTCAAAAATCAACAGACTTCTCATATGACTATGTCGCTTGTATCAATTGGCATCGTAATGGGAAATTTTCTATCTGAATTTGTGATTGAAAAAATCCATTTTCCATTTAACTCTTTCGCGTCTTTAGGGTCATATATGACCCGGGGAAATTTTTTTTGACTATTTGTATTAATTGAAATCTATCGGTTTGTGCACGATATCATAATAGAAGGATGTAAGATTCTTGGCGAATTTTCTCAAGACTCCAGATATTCAGGAAAAGAAAATATTTGAGATCAAAAATCACTAATTTCGAACTTTGTGAAATGACTTCTTTTTAATTTTTTTTTAAATTAATTTATTTTTTTCAGCAAAAAGTTCTTTAGAAACACAAAATAGAATATCCAAAGATTGTATATTGCATATTTTAATATAATAAACTACTCTCAATTTTCCAGAAAAGCGTGTAGAATTTTCCGGGTCATATATGACCCTATTGTCCCCAAGGGTAACAGTGTTTTCGTCCCAAACCTATAGCGAAATGTAGTTGGGACATTGTTTTTCTTTGTGAAATGCAGGTGGGACATCTTACTCCTGAACATTTCATCTTATATCTGATGAATTATAACATATTTTGCAATATTTTAGAGTGTTCTGCAAGCGTCTCATATTGTGCAATTGTATTGTGTGTGAATAAATATGTGGATAAGTTTATTTGAGGCGCTCAGAGCAAAAAAAACTTTAAGTCGTATGCATTTCCCTATTAAAATAGCGTTTTTTTGCTCTGAGCTCCTCATTTTTGCCAAATACCACTCAAAATATTGTGACAGTGACTGTTCAAGGGATTACCAGGAAGATTCCTTGAACACCAGGATTACAGTGTTCATCAAAACAATCCAGTTTGCCATGGTTTTGGCCAAATTAATAACTTCAAGCAGAAAAAACTCTTAAAAAGCCCGTGATATAGGTTTTGAAAATGGTATGTACACTTCTCTTGAGGACAATAGGGTCATATATGACCCGGGGTTTTTCCGAGTTTTCACGCAATGGAAAATTTTTTTCCTCTCTGAACTATTATATTTGATCATAAAGCATTAGGAAAAACTCAATTTTACATAAATTCATCTGCTGAATAAAAGTGTGACGCGAAAGAGTTAATTCCGTTAAAAGTATTGCCTCCATTGCATCCTTTTGTCATCTTTAGAGAAATGTTCTCCTTAAAAAAGGAGCTAGGATTGCTGAGGTTCATAGGGTTGTAAAGGTATTGTTACTGAAGAATTTTAACAAAAGATTCTGAGTGTAATTAATTAAAACATTTTTTTCTCTGAATTTATTACTCAAAGTATTTAGAACCCTGCGATCTTTAGAGGTTTAAACTCTTTTTCAAGAAGAATATTACTGCATAAGAGACATTTCCCTATACAATCCTTTTTTATATGAGTTTAAAGGATCGTAAAAGATTTATAAGAAAAATTGCAGGGAAAATGAATAGATAAAGATATAGGGGAAGTGCTTATAATTTTGGACAGTCTGCATATAAGCATCGATATCCCAAGTTTGAAGTGCGATATTAGGTGAGATTCTTAACAATCTCACCTACTATAATCCTAACAAAATTTCATGTCGTCCGATCGACCTCAAACTTGGCCAAAATGTGTTTCAGCACTTCCTGATCACGAATATATATGTGGCTATTTTACGTTCCCGGCCGGCCGCTCTTTGGAGCTTAATAGCTCCTAAACTAAAAAAGATATCGACTTGCGGTTTTCGGCAAAGGTTATATATCGGGTGAAAATTGCAACTTGGTGCATTGACCCCCCACCCCCCACCCCTCCTTCCGCCATTTTGAAGACCCCCCTTTTTTTGTTTTCTCAATAGCTCCGTCCCTATGGCATCGAGCGGGCTCAAATTTTAGTATGTTATAGCTGGGCCTTAGAGCTTTCCATCAATACCAAACTTAAGGTCCCCCGACCCCCCTGACCCGAGCTATAAGGGTCCAAAAAAAATTTATTAAAATGGCCATAACTACGGTTCTAATTGTCAGAATTTAAAAAGTGAGGGCTTTTTGGAAAGCTCTCGTGAAATGCCACTTCCCCTTCTAACATCGCAAGTTCATAAAACCACCGCTAGGGGCGCTATTATTAAAAAGAAAATTTTTAAATCTTATAAGTTAAATAACTCAAAAATTCCATTGTGCATCGGGCTGAAATTTTAGTATGTTATAGCCGTTGATTATACCTATCAAACAAAAAAAACCTTAAGTCGATCTAAAACCCCTGACCCGAGCTATAAGGGGTCAAAGTTCGAACATTGACCGGCCTCTATCTCCGGTTCTAATTAACATAGCGACCTAAATTTTACCTTTTTGGTTTCGTCTCGATGAGCACTTTCAGATGGAAGTTCAAAAAGTCACCACAGGTGGCGCTGTGATAGCGTCAAAATTCATCGAAATTCAAAGTCATTTTTCTCAAAAACGGCATTGTGCAAGTTAATGAAATTTTAGTATGTTGTAGTCCAGTCTAGGACGTTTCCAAAATGGTGCGTATGTGCGCTGTGGTTTCAATAGAACCGGAGATATGAGGGGTCAAAGTTCACGAAATTCAAAAAATCATATCTCCGGTTCTATGTGACCGATTTTGATGAATGAGGGCTTAAACGAAAGATCTCACCAAATGCTACAACTTTCTAGAATATTTGAACTTCGTGGGACCAACACCAGGGGCGCCACAGTCGAAAAACCAATTTCAATATTACATAACCTCAATTATCTCGACTGTCGCTGAACCGATTTTGATGATTACTTTAACATAATTGTAGACCACATTTGTCTCTACATTTCGTCCATACATCATTTTTCGATCAGACTACGCTATCACTCCGATTTTGCCGTTTAAGTGTAAAAAAATTGATTTTTCCAATAATAACGCTTTTGAAATCACACAGATGCCAATTTGACTGCCTCTACTCCACAAAGACACTTAAAATATGGTTTTAAATGGAAAGTCCCACAAAATACAACAATTCTTTGATATAGTTGAAGTTCAACAAATGACTACTTGGGGCACTCTGGATGAAAAAACGAGTTAAGAAACAAAAAACCTCGCTTATCTTGGCTTCTGAGTAATCGATGAGATCATGTTCTATGGAAAAATTATAGAGAACATTCTGGTCTACATTTCACCCATATAACACTTTTCTGTCAGTTCATCCAAATCCTTGATATTTTGGTTTAAATACAAAATTTGTATAATTTCACGAATTTGATTCAAGATAACTGAATGGCGTCTCCCAACTTCAGCTCCAAATCGAATTTGCATGCACTCCGAGTTAGCTCACGTTAAGAATCTCACCTACATAAGCCGGTTAGGATTATCTGTCCCTTTTCAATACTAATTGACTTTTTTTGTTACTCTCTTTTCAGAAGGATTGTTTAGAAACTTGGCAAGCTATTTATCATCTCATTTTTACTCAAATTAGTTTTAATACGTTTAAAAATAAATTGATATGTAGAGGTGAATTTGACTCTTATTTTGGACAACTTGGTTATTAATTTTTACAACTTGTCTGTAAATTTGGACAGATAATCCGCCTCAACAGGATGCCCATTGTTCTTCATTTTATGAACCAATCTTACCAAGTCCTCTTCCTGTTCATGTAAGGGAAACGTAGAATGTCACAGAAGCCCAGAAACTTTCCATATCATTCATTAAAGTGAGTTGACTTCGGTACTCCAAGTACGTGCGGATTCGGTCATTCCCTGCCCTTTCCGGGAGCCTTTCAAGGCATTTCTCGCTACATCTCTTTCGTAGAGATGATGCTCCTTTGTTTCTCCAGGCATTTGTCCAACTTAGTCATCACAAAAGCCAAAACTTCACGAAATTTCGTGAGAAAAACACCTGTCCAAAATAAGAATCATCACCTCACTGGTGAATGTCTTAAAAAATTTCCCATTTTTCACACGAAAAATATAATTCACAAGGCAAATCTCACTTCAGGTCAAATGTACAAATCATCAGTAACGTGAATCAACACAATATTCAATAAATATTCAATAATATCACTCAAAAACAGCGAACAAACTTTGTTAGTACTTCACCAAAACTAAATAAGACTGAAGTAAGCCACGATGTTCTGTCATATTTCTCGTAAGCAATTGCTCACACTGAATTTTCAACAAAGCAATTTCAACTCAAATCATATTCAAAATTTAACGTATTTAGTGTTAAAATCTTCCAAAAAGAACAAATATTTAGATAGAATTCATTATTCATCAAATATTGGAATAAAAATCCATCATTTTAATCAATTTATTTTTAGTGTCCAATGTTATCTTCAAAGTGTCCAAAATAAGAAACTGGACAAAATTATGAGCACTTACCCTAGTTTGTTCCAGGAAAATTTTCTTTGAATCTTTCTTTACAAATTAATCTTAAAAAGGACCAATATATGATTAACTGTTATTGTATAAAAGCAGTTTTGTCAAAAATATCGTTACAATTCTTATACATAATGTTTTATGCTTTAGTGCTCTTCTTACATACTTTTGGGGTTGGTCCCGCAACAAAAGTTGTTAACTTTGCCTATACCTATAATACTTATTCGATGGTATAGGTCTCATTCGTGGTGAAAGGTTAGACCGTTTTGCCGAATGTTCTTTCTTATGTTGTTGCATTAGAAATCCTCACATTTTAGTCAATTTGTCGACATTCAAATGCAAGAAAAACAGTGCTTCGGATAAATGGCAAAAAATTGTTTTAGGGACATTCTTTTAGTGAAATGATGGTTTTCACAGATTAATGGCTCTTCAATCTAGCAATCGGTAAACATATTTAATTGGGAGGAAGAACTATTCCAGGAAAAAATGAAATGACGAACCTATACCACCTAGATTGAGCCTTGGCTCCACAGGCATGGTTCGCACAAATCGTCATACTTTTTTCATATTCCTGTCCAGGAAAAATTAGAGATTTTGTGGCAGTGAATCAGGCACACATAGAAGCCCAAAAGACCAGAGATATTTTGGTAAATTCAAAAATTCCTTTGTGCATCGGGCTGAATTTTTAGTATGTTGTAGCCGCAGATTATATCTATCAAACAAAAAAATACTAAAGTTGATATATAACCCCTGACCTGATCTATAAGGGGTCACAGTTCTAAAATTGACCGGCTTATATCTCCGGTTCTAATTAACTTTTTGATCTAAATTTTGGGTTTATGGTTTCGTATCGATGAGCACTTTCAGATCGAAGATCAAAAAGTCAGCACCTTTTTTCTCAAAAACTCATTTTTCTTAAAAACGCCATTGGGATTTTTTTTTATCAAATTTTAGAGTGTTCTAGCTTAGACTATAAATTTTACAAAAAATGGCGTGTGTTCGCTGTGGTTACAGTTAATTAAAATTAATAATAAACGGAATAAACGGATTTCTAACTAAAATTCGTAAGGTTGTATGCACAATGCACACCTAGAACACTTACCTCAATAGCAAGAAGACCTCAATTCTATTCAGGGTGGATCTAGGAATTTTTCATAACTTTATTTGTAATGGGAATTGAGGATTTGAGGTCATTATCGCTGACAATCTTCTACAAAAATACAAAGATCATTCTTTTGAATAAATAATTTATTTAATTTCAATATAAAACACCCCAGAACTACTCGCTAGTGGTCACTTTTGACTTTGTACGCAGATTTCCAAATCTCAAAAAGGCATATCGTGGAGTGGAAGCGATAGAAGATGGCCAGAGGCATTGAGACATGTGTAATGACTGTCCATGCCCAGACCCCGAAGAAATTGAGGTGAGTAGGTCGAAAACCTGCATGTCCTTTGATAAGGGTGTTGATGAACCACATGGACATGTTGGCCACCAGTAGGAAGGTCACAATCTCCCGACCGGGTTTCGTTCGATTCTGCTGAGATCCTCGACAGCGACGCCAACTGGCATTGAGCACGAAGAGCGTCTGCATGGAGGTCTGCAGAAGAGAAAGGATTTCCGCAATGAAACCATCCCTGCTGCCAGGAATATCGGCTTCCATTGCGAAGTAACAGCCCATTATGCTGAACATGGCGTAGACGTAGACGCCGCTCTGGGCCAAGACCAGTAGGGTACAGTCGAGGCTCACTGTGCTGGCATGGTGACTATCTGAAAAGATAACGATAGATTCGGGTCAGTACAGAAAAATATTTACTACAAAATCAGTTGAAAATCGTTCATTTCTTTGCTTCTACGAACCCTACCGATTTGAATGATGTCAAGGTTTGCTTTTACTGATACCAATGGTTACTCTTCTCGATTTTAAGTTATACACCGAGAAAGGGTTGCGAGAAGGTCTAACGATCTCGTCTCGGAAAAATCAAAATAGTTCATAAAGAAAGAAGGGGCTTCTTAAGATTGAACCAATAACGTCAAACCAGCAAAAGAAAAACGGATAACAATTAAATACATTTCACGTACAGAACGTGCGCACTCTGTTACGAAGACGACCGACGTCGTAGACCAAACGTCAGGTTACTTAGGGTATAGAACTGGAAAACAGTGGTGTGTTACTAGGTCAAACAGTCTGTTAACTACGTAAGTAAGAAGTCCTTGAATCCTTTAAGAATGGGCTAGTTAAGATGTAAGGTCCGTCCAATGAAATAAATGTTGATATCTTTTACCGATTCCAACATTTGCTTATTCATTGACGTAGTCAACCATTAAGTCTACGTCAACGGTTTCTAACTGCAACCAGTTCAACTGTTACTTTTCGTGACTTCCTGAACAATTATTGCATTCTATTGATATTGGTTACTTCTACCTTTGTTAACGATTATTACTATGGACTACAACAACCGATTCCATTGGTTTTCGACTGTTCTTCTTCAGTTGCACCTACAATCCGTCAAGGGTTATTTCTGAAGGGTTATTTACTGAAAATTATTTTATTTCTTTGGTCAGTCATACTTTTATCAACAGTAACTACTACGAACTACAACATTTACTTCTACTGATTTCTCGAACTATTGTACTTCTTCAGTCGCTTTGATCTATGTCAATGGATACAATTACGTGTTTTTACTGATTTCCCTGAAAATTATTTTGCTTCAGTAATCATTCTTATCTACTTTAACGATTACTACTTCGAATGGCGAGTTAGAACGGTTATACTGATCTCCCTAAAATTTTGGTTGCTCGTATCTAGGTCTACAAAGTTTACTTATTCTGATTTCTCGAGCTATTGCAGTACTTGTTCAGTAGCTTCAGCCTACTTAACGGAACTGCGGGCCTTTACTGATGTCTTGGAGAATTATTTTGCATCACCGATCGTGCTTCTCTACATTATTGATTACTACTGCTCATTACGAGCTATGGTTGTAACAGTTCTACTATAGTTGGTTGCTTCTATCTACGTCAGTTGTTACTACTACGAACTACAATGGTAACTTGTACTGATTTATCGGTCTATTTTTGTACTTCTTCAGTTGCTTCTATCTACGTTAACGGTTACAACTACGGATTTCTACGGTTTTTAATGATTACTAATTCGAATTACGAATTAGAACGGTTCTATTGATTTCAGTCGCATCAACATACGTGATCGGAACTATGGATATTTGCTGATGTCCTGAACAATTATTTTGCATCAACGATCGTTCTTTCCTACATTACCGATCACTACTGCAACCTAGGAGCTAGAACATTTTTGTTTCGTATCTTTACGTCAGCTGTTACTAATACGGACTACAATGGACACTTCTTCTGACTAATCAATCTATTGTTGTACTTCTTTAGTTACTTCTACCTACGTCAAGGGTTACAACTACGGGTTTCTACGGTTTTTATCTATTTAATGATTACTAATTCGAATTGCGAGTTAGAACGGTTCTATTGATTTCGGTCGCATGAACCTACGTGATCGGAACTACGGGTATTTTCTGATGTCCTGAACAATTATTTTTCATCAACGGTCCTTCTTTCCTACATTACCGAACACTACTGCTACCTGCGAGCTAGAACATTTTTGGTTGCGTATCTCTACGTCAGCTATTACTAATACGGACTACAACGTTTTCCTATATTGACTTCCCGAACTATTGTTGATCTTCTCTAGTTACTTCTATCTACGTCAACAGTTACAACTTCTGGTTTCTACAGATTTCCAGTTCGCTGCAGCGATCGTTCTTATTTACATTACCGATTGTTACTGATTATTAGCAATTAACGACAACAGCTACTACTACGGACTACAAGGACTACAACGGACAGTTCTACTTAATACTGATACCCTTAATAATTATTTTATTACTTCGATTGCCCCTGTCCAAACCTCAACGTATGAACAATATAAGTTAAGGTGTTACCGGTGTTACTGAATTCGTATTTCATAAGGTTAAGTACTTATTAAGTACTTAATGTATTAACCGAGCTGCTTCTGCTGTAGACAACAACGGTTGTTGCTATTGGCTTCGTAGGTTATTTCTACTTACTTTCAACGTTATTTAAAGTGTCTTACCTTTGATCTTTTGCTGATATCGTAAGTCTCTCATTTTGTACATTGCTGCCAGGACGGCCATTGTGGTGACACTGTACATAAGGATTTCACAGATGGTGACCTCCTGAATGGCAACCAATTTGTACTGGTCGACATCGTGAAGGACGAAGAACATAATTAGGCAGATGATGGTGAGTACAATGACTAGAATTCCAGCAAACATCCCTCGATGGGCCCTGGCGCAGTCCACAGAGAAGTGATGAGCACTCTTTGTGTGGGGTTTCTGAGAGTTCCTACGGCTCTTCTCGATATTGGGAATGGTCTTGACTTGCTTCCACATCTCATAGAGGATCACAGCACAAATCAGGGAGTACTCAATGGTGCAGGGAAAGAGGAATGGTGAGGCATTCTGTACCAGGCTTCCCATGATGTTTGTTCTGTGGCATTCTGCTTTGTAGTCCTCAAATGCCGATCTCTTTGTGATGTTGTGCACAGAGGTTGCAGTTGAATTCAGGAGGATACTTTCGGCATCTCCTGAAATCGAAGGAGTTTCTGTCGTGGAAAGGATAGCTGCGATAGAATTTCCATGTGGATCATGTGAGAGATGGAAGATCTCATGCTTGGTTTCCTCCACAAGGACATAGAGCCATTCGCAGAGATTAGTGGCCACCATATGCATCAAGCCAAATCTAGCTATGACTTTGTGCCTGGCCATGTCGAGTTCTGTTGTGTTGAGGAAGATGAATTTCATCTGAATGATGCACAGCAGCATCCGAGCGATTGGCGTGAGTGCCATGTAGATATTTGAGCATCCTGGATTCCCATTGAGCTCAAAGTACTGGCCAAATTCAAGGCCTGAGTACACCATTGTACCAATTGCAAAGGCAATAGCGCCCACACGTAAATAGAAGCTCCCGAAGTGCGCGGCTCGCTTCTTTATGTGTTGCGTATTATTGGCTTTTTCATCTGTGAATGGAAAGAAATAAAGTTGTTACTTTGCATGACTTCTCAATGGGAATTCCAATGTTTTTCATCAGCGTGACTTTTCTCGTGCAACCATGCAATTTTTCTCTCCCGCCTTTCATTGGAATTCCATGAGGAAATCCGATTGATTTATTCAAGAAGAAAAATTTATTGATTTCCTAGAAGATTTAAGCTTTTAACTTGATTAACGATCCAATTTAAAACCGAGATTGAACGATAAAGATCACTTAACCCTTCAATGGTAGTATCAAAATTTATTGCCTGTTATAAGCAAAATGAATAAGCGGAGACACATACCAGTAGCCCTATTATACTATCAGCCTATGCAGACTGGCTATTGCATATTCTTAAATTAATTGTGTAACTTTTATCAGCAGGAAAAGCGCCAAACAATCAGAAAAAATAACAAAATTATATAAAGCATAAAACTAGATTAAATGGTGTGTGTCTTGGGTTATTCTAACGATTTGGTCACTTGTTTTTGGTGTTTATTTTTCATCAAATGCCTTAGAAAATATTATAACTAACATTAATCAGGCATTGCTTCTTCAAGTGAACTTGAAATAAGTAAATAAAAAAGGTTTTAATTTTGAGGTTATGTTTAACATTTTATCTGTTCAGATATAGTTGAAATATTATTGATATTTCTAGTATTTTATAAAATTTCATACAAGAGGTGGATTCCCAGATACGATAATTCGAACTTATTATCATAAAATTATCAATTAGTGCTTTAAAAGCAAATGCTATCTTAATACGTGTAATCGCTCGGTTTTGAGATAATTTTTAATATATTCGCCACCCGCACCGCCCATATCAACCACTTTATTAATACAATAAATCGTTAATTCAGATCATTCGGAGTAAAAAGGGTCTATCGTATATGCATTCCCCTATTAAAATAGCTCCTGAGCGATACAATTATAAAAATATAATCTTATAATAAAAAAAATCTGACTATCGCCATCTTTGATATTTTTAAGTCACAAAGCACACAAAATACATAAAAATTACCTCAGCAGCAAAAATTTTACTGTTTTGTAGGAATTAGATCAAGAAAAAATATACGCAGATCTCCAAAACAGCTTCAGGGAGTCTTGAAGCCTTAGTCTTGACCGGTATATGACCGTATATTTACCTCGGATTATTACTTCAGAAACGCCTAAGAAAAATAAGATAAATATCTCGATTTTTTTAGAGGACTTATGGTATTTTCTTGAGGTAAAATTTACGTAAGTGAAAGGTAAGATTTTCTCTTTCTGATTACCATTACATGAAGTATGGTACCATGCCGTCATTCCATTTTTTACCTGATTTTTGTATTTTATTAAATGAATATTCTTCATTATCTACATTGCATCAACATGAATTCTCATCTCTGAAAAATAATATATTTTTTTCGGAGCGGTAGAAAGTCCCACCCTTCCCTACAAATCTTCTGAACATATCAAGGAGTCCTACAGATAAATCAAAGTACATATTAAAGTCTTTTTTTTGAAAAAAAATCACATTTTAGTCCTTGATAGAAGAGTTGTATTTGATGAAATTAAGCGTCTTTTTGTATAAAAATATTTAAAACCCGTTAATAAAAACCAATAGAACGGAAGATATAAATTTTTGATTTTTAGAAAATATCAAAATATTAAATCTGCATAAAGAGATGGCAAAGCCTCCCAGCTTTGCGGAGTGCTGGAGTTCACGAGAAAGAGCTATCCGTGTATTATCCTTTCGTATGCTTTTTGGGTACACAAACGCTTTATTACTTTGTTTTCTAAATAGGAAATTGCTTAAGAAAAGTGGGTTTTAGAATATTTTAGAACTAAGTAACAAGAATACGAACAAATAAAAAGTAAATCTGAGTAAGGTAAATCATTTACGGATATATTACCGATTCATTATCGATTAAGTCCGATGCAGTCGGGTTGGAATTTCAAGATCTTTAAGACAATCCAAATTTAAGCAAATCAGTTGAAAACCATATTTCCCCCAAAGTGGTTAAACTTTGACCTACGAAAATTCGATATCGAAATGTTTTTCGAACATACGTGTCTAAGGATGAAATATCCGACTTGACTGCCTCCAAAACATATTTTAAAATGAAAAAAAAATCTAAAATCCGTTTTCAAAATAAACAAAAGACATGGTTTTGATGAGGATAGAGGGGGGTTGAGATAAAAGAAAAAAAATGTCCTAGATAATGTTGTTTTAGGGGGGTCGCCGAAGACCGGAATTACCGTTTGGGTCTCTAGCAGTGTTATAAGTTGAAAAAAAAAGTGAATTATATAACCGCTCTGTCTGAGTTCGAGCTGTAAAAACCTAGACGTGACCGCGACAAACGGATTTCATTTTAGATCCTTAAATTAATTACCCTCTAAAAAGTTTTGGCACTCTTGGCTTATATAGATACCCTCAAAAAGGTTAATTTGTGCATGATAAAATACGGTAGCACTGACTGCGCATTTTGCAAATCGCACCGATACTATTCTATTTATTTGCTCAAAGATCGACAGCCGGAAATTACACAAAGATCGATATATTGTAGCTTGAGTTATTCGAACAGTTAATTACACTTTTTGTACAACTTAATTAGGACAGACCGGAACATAATTAGCTAGTAAAGGAAATTTTTCGTGAAGAACATAATTGAATCAGACCAAATTAGACTAAATATTTCAAGAGAAGAAATTACTTACTCTAAATAAATAGTAGTTTGCTTAATATCTTTTCTAAGAAAAACTATAACACCCCACCCCACTCTGCTCTAATTCTACTTCTACCCCTAATTAATTTTCCCCGGTCCTCAGGATAATTCTTTGAGCAAAAATATAGCTCAATTTAATTTAACAAAGAAAAAATTGAAATCCCTTACTAAACTTATCTTTATGACTCTGGCACACCTTTTAGATCAGGAAAATTTCATGAAGTTGAAATTCGAAACCCTTTCTTTCTCACATGTTTCGCATATGACTATCTAATTCTTTCTCATACCAAATTTGATTGAGCTAAATTGAATTTGGACTGATGTTTAAGAGAAGAAGAATAGTGCGAAAGAATGAGATAGACATATGCAAAACATGTGAGAAAGAAAGGGATCCGAATTTCGACTTCATGAAATTTTCCTGATCTAAAAGGTGTGCCGGAGCCATTAGTATTCACTTTTGATTTAAACCTTTTAGACAAGGAATGATTGAGTATAGGTATTTTAGTGAATCCTAAGTTTTCCAGTGTCTTACCGACTGCCAAATTAGACAATATGCGTTGATCCTTGTTCAAAGATCAGCGATCGTACCGTACCAGATTTTTGCACAAAAATCAACAAAGTGCTCCTCAAGTGAATCATAAATGAGATACTTAATCTCTTCTTTTAAGGTTTTGGCTAATCAGCCAAGTTGTACCCAAATCGATAACTGCTCCTAGGAGTTGTCAGAAACTTAAGTTTTCTAAGTTTTGGAACAATTTTTTTAAGGTAGGTAGGGGAGTGTAGGCATGGTTCGCACACAATGAACCTTCCAACGATACGAATTTTTTCTTTGTTTGCAAAGATCTGATTCATAATTTCTTTAGCCATAAGATAGGTAATCATAATCCTGATGAAATGCGATGAGTAATCCTCAACCAACTATTTTCAAAGAGGAAAAATTCGTATCGTTTAGAACAGAGGTGAGGAAAACCCGTTTGAAACCGAATAAACGTTAAAAAAGTTTGTCAAGGTAGCCTTTTGATTATAGATGTACAATTTTCATTTCACGATTGTTCGGTTTCAAACGTTTCTTGCTCACGTCTGCTTTAGAAGTTCACTGCCTACGAATTCTTATACAACGTCATTGCATTTGCAGACCGTACGTGCGATCAGAACTTTAATATCGTTATTATCACTATTCGGGTCCCGGTCAAAATCCCGAAAGCCAAAATCTCGAATTCTTAAAAGTGTCATAGCTACTCCCATAACTTCCCAAATCTTCTGTGTCTTGGGAAATTATTCCTAACATTTTCCTCCACATAATTTCATCCCTTTCAGGATTTTGAACATTCGGGATTTTTGCTTTCGGGATTTTGGCGTTCGGGATTTTGGCATTCAGGATTTTCGCTTTCGGGATTTTGGCTGCCACCGCACTATTCATAGTACCGACGGGACTGACACAAATTCGATACAATCTAGAGGTAATTAATAATCGAAATGTTCAAGAACGGTCTAATTTTCTGATTAAAAATAAAAGAGTAACTGAAGGGTTAATATAAGGTTAATGGTATACTTACGGTAATCTTTAAGGAGGGAAAATACAGCTCTCGTCCTCAAGTGCGTAGCGTAGATAAATACCACGAAAGCAATGCTAACTGCGTAGAGATAGACGTAGAATCCTTGGTAGAAATTCGGAGGTATCCTTGCCGAAAGAATCTCAGTGACTGGCATTGCAATACCCATCACAACGAGCAGTTTGCAGTAGAGAGCCGAAAGAGCCGTGCTCAGAGCATCACTAAAAGGTTCAGAAAAAGGGATTACCGTTAACGGAAAACTGCAGTTGTTTTGAATTTAAAACACTCACTCTCCGATCCGTCGGTTCTTCCTCTTGAATTCTTGTGCTAATTCTGAATGAGCTCCTCCAGGAGCATGATGTGTTGGCAGGAATCCATTGAGGGTTCGCACACTGCCTCTCCTCATGTCTGGATTTTCTTGAAGGGCATCGAGTTGATTGAGACGCTGCCGCTGAGGACGCGTTAGGGCGGCCATAATTGCGGATGGTCGTCTTGTGGAGAGGATCTCTTGGAGCAAGACCGACGGTCTGCGGGATAGAGAAAGCTCCTGGTTCTGTGTGCTTGGGTGGTTTAGTGCCAAGGCTGATCCTGATGGCACGAGAGCTGTCATAGCTTCTTGGGACTGAGCCAGAGATCGTTGATCGTTCTCCACTTCCGACGATTCACTGTGGATTCACACAGAAAGGAGGGTTTTGAGTAACTTTTCTGAGCACTTGCGGGGAACACAGGTGATTCACTATAAGAACTCTGTCGCTGTTGGACATACACTGGACAATTTTTTTCAAAAAATAATTTTACCCTCTCTCGACATTTTGATTGACGATCAGTCTGTCTGCTTCACACATGTTATTAAATGTGAACGATTTAGTCGACGGACTATCGTGTTATATTAAATTGGAAGGAGGGTTGAGGGAATTTCAATAAATTCTTTTTTATCACATTTGAGCGCCAATCATATTTAACGAGAATTAGCACACAATTGTTGATCACTCGAGATGATACTTTGTTTTTTTGCTGATGAGTGTGGGAGGACGGATAAGGTGGAAGTTGGGCCAGGAAAAAAAAACACAAGAGGTGCTAAATAATTGTATGACGAGCTTTCGAGACGTTATTTGTTCTTCCGTGGAAAAAACTGAGAAAAAAAGCTTGTTTATCCACTACACGTGCATTCGAATTGAAAGAAAATCGAAATATTGGGAAAAAGGAAATTGTACAAGGTTGAGGAACACAAGAAATTAACTGAATTTCCATCCACCTGAGCGTGTCTGGATGAAACTAAGAAGTTACCAGAGATGTGCACATACCTTTTATATGAACTGAACCCAACTGAACACTGTGAGACCTTTTTGCCATCCACCAACGTCTTATCTTCCCAAGTTTTTTTTCTATTTGTGTGAATTACATTCACTCTCTCAAGGGATTTCGATAAGATGCCAATCGTCTTATTCGGGCAAATTTTTCTTCTCATTCCCTCACCCAGAAAAAACCTATAACTCTCAGCTGGGGAGACCTAGCATACACCCACCTTAATAGACTTGCTCTTTTCGCCCTCATAATGCTCTAGAGGTGATTAATGAATTACGTTACCATATGACATATTCCAATGATAATGTATTTGACGGAAAGAAATGACTGAGTGGATGGAGGAGCGAGAAGAATCACATAGGCAATCATTTTTGTGGGTGGAATTAAATTGCCATCGTTAAGAAAATTCACCGGGATTAATTAACAATTAATGAATTTATTTCTTTATAGGGCTCTCATTTGGATTGATGATTGGAACTGTTGAATGGCCGACAGTCTTAACACTCAATCTCAATTCATTCAGAGATAACACGTTAGTTTTAGGCGGAAAATGTTTTTTTCTGGATAAATTCGAGATACCTTTCAAGTTGCGCAGTATTTCGAAAAAGCAAAAATTTTGATTACAATTGTACCACAAAAGATGAATAACTCTTTGAATCATTCTCTAAATATTTGCTCTCGTGATTTTCACCGGGATTCCAAAAAGATTGGCGTCTGTACATGATATAGGGGACAATAGGGATTTTTGAGTCATGCATACTATAATACTTAGCATCAAAGTCGGTCCAATCTTAACCTGAATACATACATTAGGGTGGAGTCTACACTTATGGATGTTATACACTTATGGACAGCTTGCAAAAATCTTAAGGTCTTACAAAAAACAGATTCCAGAAAGTTGTAACATTATTAGTTTATGATGTAATTAACCATTTTTTTGATTTTTCGAAATCTGTTTAATGTAATAACTTAAGATTTTTGCGTTGTCCATAAGTGTGTAGAACATCCATAAGTGTAGACTCTACCCTACAACCCCGCTTTTCTCTATTGACCAAAACTGCAAATGAGTTGGGCAATCTTTTAGTAACACGTTCACAAAGAGTCTCAGAAGATGCTCTATTTGATAAATTTTTATGTCAGATTATTATGTTTCACAAGTCTAAAAATAGTTTAATATTCCGAAATAAAATTCTCTATTTATGCAGTAATTTGCGTAAAGATGTTTGCATAAACGATAAGATTTTTAAAAGTATTAGTCTCACTTTAAATGCGCACAATTTTCTGAGGCGGAGATACAAATCATAATTTTTTTTAAATAAAGGAAAGGATAGACATTGCGATATACAAAAAAATTAAATTTGGGATAATTTTGAAAATAGTAAAAAATGTTATAGGTACAATCCGTCTCTAAAGAAGGGGGTATCCTTCATACTGGACAGGTTTTTTGAACTTCTTAAATCCTTTTAAACTGTTAATTTCTATTCTTTTGAAAAACAAGAAAAAAACTATTACATTTAACACGTGCTAAATATTTTTTAAAGTTTTATTTTTGTCAATAAATAAAAACATTTTTTTTTAATTAAAAGATTTTTTTTAAAACGCGATAATAAATTTTATATTTTATTTGTTTCTAAGCACCATGGTGTATTATATTTTCTGATAAGCTGAACTTTCAATTTTCAAAGTGGATTCTAGCTTCACAGAGTTTATAACTAGTTATATTTAATTTTAAAAATATTGTAAAATTTTAATAATTATAAAAAATAAACGCATAAGTGAAAGCTGTCCTTTTCAAGGAATATAGTACTCAACCTCAATGATCAATAGTAAAAAATATTAAAATTGTTGAAAATTGTACGTCTTTGAGTTTTTTTTCATATTTTTCTTAAAAATCATGAGGCTGATACAAAAAAAAATTACACCTAATTGAGCATAATTAGAATTAGAATTAGATTTTTTTCTTATCCTTCTTTTAACCCATCCCCGTGCGACCAAAATAAGTTTTGAGTTTTGAGATGAGTAAAAATATCTTTCAAATAAAGCTCTGTACACATTGGGAGTAGTTTTCGACTTCCGGTCTTCGACGACCCTCCCATAAGTCAACATCATCTAGGACAGCCTGTTTTTCTTTTCCCTCACCCCCTCCTGCCCCTCCAAAACTAAGTTTTTTAGCTTATTTCAAAAACGTCTCCTACGATTCCTTTCATTGTCGAATATGTTTTAAAAGTAGGGAGAATATTTCGTCCTTAGACACCTATGTTCAAAAATCATTTCGATATTGAATTTTCGGATATCAAATTTAGATCTTTTTGAAAGATTTCAATATTTCCAACCCGACTACATCGAACTTAATCGGTCATGAGTCGGTTTAGTACCCGTAAATGAGTCACCTTTCTCAAATTTACTTTTTGATACTTATGCTAAAATATTCTAAAACCTTTCTTTAATTATAAAAAAATTAAAAAAAATTTAAAATTTTAAAAATTTGATTTTTTATAACCTTTCTTATTTTGAAATGGTTTTTAAATTTATTAATCTACTTAACCGGTAGCGGTATGTACCCAAAAAGCATTCGGAAAGATAATACACGGATAGCTCTTTCTCGTGAATTCGAGCACACCGCAAAGCTGAGACGCTTTGTCATCTCTTTCTTGGCAAAAAGAAAAACATATACACTATTTAATTGTATTTTAAGATTTGTTCAATTCAAAAACATCTAAAACCATGAAGGTTCGATTGAGATAGATTGACTCTATAATAAGTCCTGCTTATCTTTGATTTATTTATTTTACTTGTAAATTTAAAAGGGATTTAACACTAAATCTACCACGACCCGGTCAAATTGGCCGGTTTAAAATTAACACGTATTTAAACGGTACAATGTCATTATCAAACTTTATGAATTTCTTAAAATATGCATGTAATATACTTATATTTTAGTGTTTAAATTTTAATTTTTTGCTCTTTTCCAAGACAAATTTGTTGAGTATTATACCCTACTGCGGTTTGTCCTTTGACCGAAAAACGACCAAAAACGGTCGGTAGGTTTAGTGTTAACAGAAAGGTTTAATGTTAAAAGAAAACTGGATAACACTTTATTTATTATTTGGTTGTGACTAATAGGAAATAAAATTTGGATACCTCAAACTTTGAACAATTAGATATTAATCTGTTAAAAACCAAAATTTTAAAGTGTCCATCCCTCTTACATAGTTCAATTAAAATACGGAAAATGAATAAAAAGAGAAAAGAAAAATACAGAGTATAAAAAAAAGTAATTGAAAGATAAATTTATCATCCATTCGTATTTAAAAATATTGTTATTATTATTTTAAATAATAAGTGTAAATTGTTAAAATTCTTAAGAAAAAATTTGAAACAGTCAGTGACAAATATTTTTAGAACAGTTAAAAAGCCTAAATATTTACAAAAAAACTGACTTTGTATTACTCACGATTCACATAGGGAAACTGGTACTTATTAGACGAATGATTTTTTTTTATTACAACTCATTTTACAAGGCGATACGAGTTGTAAATTATTCTGAACACAGTGACTCCAAATTCCATTTAGCTCAATCGAATTTGGAGTGCTAAAGAGTGGGATAGACTTATGCAAAACTTTTGAGAAAAAAAACGACGCGAATTTTGATTTTATGAAATTTTACTGATCTAAAAGATCTGCCAGAAGCACTAAAATAAAGTTTTTTTTACTGATTGTTAAGAGCATTATCAAAAACTTTTTTTAAGGCGTCTCTATTTTTCAGATTAGTTTTTGCAGATAACAATGTAGCTCAAGAATCCAAAGCTCTAAATTAACGTCGGTTCACTGAACGAGGTATATTTACAAATAAATAAATAAAATTTGGGACATTAAATTTTGTGTTTTCTATTTATAGATATTTAAATACCTGAAATGAGGTGTCCCCTTTTCTAGAAAAGAAATACCACAAAGTGCTCTACAATGCTCAACATCTAATCTTTTTTGATGACGTCATATCAATTAAAGTGAAGGAATTTCTTATGCAAATATTTATCTCAATCATTGTTATTATTTCTTCACAATGAAACATGTTGTAGAGAGTGTGAATAACACATTGATACTTCGCATTACAATCTTCTCAATGATTTTTTTTATGCCAATTGGTCAGATGACGAAAAAGAAAAAAATCTTGAATCAGTTGATTAGGGATATCTTTACAATCCTATTCACAAATGATGAGAATTTACAGACTCTCATTAGAAGCACGAGGTTTGTGTATAAATTTAGCAAAAGTTAAATGAAGTGCTATATAAATATAAATTGATCGAAAAAAATCAGTTTACAATAGCAATTGTTTACCACAATTCTTTCTTGAAAAAAAAAATCGCGATTGCATCTGATGAAAAAGCGAATTTGATGAATTGAATCGCGAAATGCGATAGTGGCTTCAATCACCAATACACGTATGATCGATAAGATGATTAATATTGGAGTTTGCTAAAAGTATTGCCAAAAAATTGCACACTAAAGTGGGGCAATGTGCAAAATGGGTGGAGACAATTGTTTATTGGTTTTAAAACATAAATATTTATCTTTGACGTCACTGTCAGATTTTATGTCATATAATTATATACGTAAAAGGAGAACTTTTAGTGTTAGTGCTGTTTTTTTACCGACGAAAAATACCAATTGGAATAATTAATTTTATTGATTAATTTGATCAATTTCGTTAGTGATACATCTGAAGACGTCAGACGAGTAGATGAATAATAGTGCTATTCCAATGAAAAATGAAAAATGGGCAATATTTCTGTACATTTTTTAGCGCTTTACTGTTCTCAAGTGTTTCTACATTATCGACTTTTCTTTTTGTTGGCTCCTGTCATAACTGATAAAAAAAATATCTTAAAAAAGAAACATGAAAAGGTGAAACCTTCTCTTGAATAATTTTTGGTACGCCACTGTTTTCAAATGCCTCTGCATTATCGACTTTTTTTCTGTTTTGATTCCTGTCTTGACTGTTTTCTCTAGTTCTCGTCGTGTTCCAAGATCGCCAAACAGTCGTGGTAGCAACCAACACAAAGAAAAGTTGATTATGTAGAAACACTTCAGAACAGTAAGGTGCTAAAAATTGTTTATTAATGGAATAGCACCATTAAGAGTGAAATATGAGAAGAATATAAGAATAAAATGTAAAGTACGGTTGATCTAAAGTAAATTTCACATTAAGGGGGTTTCTCTAATTAAAAAGTCAAAAATTACCTATATTAAAAATATTAAAGGGTATTCTTTTTTGTCAATAAAGCAGAAAAATTAAATTTTGTTCCTGTAGCTAGTCAATGAAATCTAAAATTTGGTTAGAAAAATTAAATGTGATCACTAAAACATAAAAAATGGTCAGAAGAAACTGAAATTAGGTCAATAAAATTTTGTAATTGAAATCAAACTTACTCTTTTACTAACTTGATCAATAAAAAATCAAATTGGATCAGTGAATCGTCGGTTGATACAATTAAAATCGGTTAAAGAAATATTTCCATTGTGTCAAAAGAATTAATTTTGGTTATAGAAATTGATAAACAAAATCTAAATTTATTCGGAAAATATCGAATTTGGACAGTAATGGCGCTGGCAGACCTTTTCAATTGAGTGAAATTCAATCGATTGAAATTTTACCTCTTACTCTTTCAAACTGAACTAAGATATTTTCGTCTTCTTCTGTCAAAAGAAAATTGACATTTGAATTTCATTTTCAATTTCAATTTCAACTTTCATTTGACAGAAATCGACAGCTATATCTGATTTCAGTTTGAAAGAGTAAGAGGTATAATTTCAAGCGATTGAATTTCACTCAAATGAAAAGGTGTGCCAGAGCCATAATACTTTAAATTACATCAATTGACCATTAAGTTTCATTGGTTAAATATAAATAACTTAGTCAATTTGGTTGGCTCATTCTTTTGATCAGTAAAATTTCATAAAATCAAAATTCACTCGCCTTTCTTTCTCAGGCGTTTTGCATATGTCTATCTCACTCTTCAAATTCTTCTTCCTTTAAACGTCACAACTAATTCAATTTAGTTTAATCCAATTTTGTGTGCGTAAGAATTAAATATGCATAATATGCAAAATGTTTGAGAAGAGTTATGAATTTTGATTACATGATTTTTTTTAACCAAAAAATTGTACCAGAGAACTTAAACATTAAATTCTGACAGTTGAATAATAAATTTGATTAGTAGGAAAATTAAATTTGGTCAGAATGGGATATACACTGTGGTCTACGATATTTGGTTAATTCTGACCGAAAACGACAGATAAAAACCGGTGCAAGGAGGGGTTTGTTTTTTTGACTTTACTGTGTGTTTGACAGCTGTCAGCTGTCACTCAAATATCGAAAAGTTCGGTATGAACCTTATGAATTTTGATTACACGAAAGAATGTTCCAGAGAATTTAAACATTAAACTCGGACAGTTGAACATTAAATTTGATTAGCAGGAAAGTTTAATTTCGTCAACGATTTTAAATCAGGGAATATTCATGAAATTAAAATTCACATAGTTTTTTTCTTAAACATTTCATATATGTCTATTCAATTCGTTTGCCCTCTTCTTCTTCTTCATCCTCTGAACATCACAACAAATTTAATTTAGTTCAAATTCAATTTTGAATGCAAAAAACGTGGAAGAGACATATTCAAATCGTTTGAGAAAGAATGAGATGTGAATTTTGATTTCATGAAATTCTCCTGATCTAAAAGTTGGAGCGTGTTTGAGAAATAAAAGTCAATTTTTCCCGATTAAAGAATGAATTTAGTTTGTTAAACATCAAATCCATTAAACATAAAATTTGATCCAGATAACTAAAATTTGTTTTGAGAATATTAAAATTTGATTAGTGAAATATCTAACTGTTTGTAGAAATGACTTTTTGGCTCTCCCTAACTTAATAACTTTTACAGAAATGTGTCTTCTTTTATACATTAAGCAATTAGGTCAGGCAATTCATGAAATCAAAATTCATATCTTTTTCTTTGTCAAATGTTTTTCACAAAATCGGCTCTAATTTTTGGCACTCAAATTCCGATTGAGTTAAATAAAATTTGTTGTGACGTTCAAAAGAAGAAGAAGAGTGCGAAAGAGTTGGATAGACAAAAATAGAGACAGAGAAAACTTGTCAAACGTATTCCCTATCGCATTCTTTAGAAATTTATTGAAACCAAAATTCACATCTGTTTTTTTCCAAACGTTCCGCGTACAGTTCTGTCTCTTTATATGCACACTCTCTATATGCACAGCTTTTGTGTCGGTTGCATTCAAAATCAATTTGTTTACATTTTGACAAAGTAATAAAGAAAATTATTTTCTTGGTAACTAATTTTTCTCGTTTTTAATTATCTTAATTTTATTTTTTCTGTCTCATATTATAGTTAAAATAACACGGGGAATTCTAGAACAATAAAAAAATAATAATGTTTTAAAAGAAAGAAAAAAAAACCGTTGGGAATTTCAAAAAAAGTTGTGCATATTCAGAGAGAGAACTGTCAAAAAAAGTACCCAAACTGTGCATACAGCGAGACAGCACTGTATTTCTACCCCATTCTTTCGCACTCTTCTTCCTTTTTTTAACATCACGATAAACTGAATTTCAATTCAATATTAAATGCGAGAAAGTGGAAAACTTTCAAGTAAGGATGTGATGTGAATTTCGATTTAGTTCTGATCAAATTTGATTTTCATGGCTCCGGCACACCTTTTAGATCAGAAAAATTTTATGAAATTAAAATTTATATCCCATTCTTTCTGACACGATTTGCATATGTCTATCTCATTTTTTCGCACTCTAAATTCGATTGAGCTAAAATGAATTAGTTGTGATGTTTAACACAAAACCTACCAAAATCCGGTCAAATTGACCGGTGTAAAATTAACACATATTTAAACGGTACAATGTCACTATCAAATTTTATGAATTTTTTAATATATGCATACATTTTATTTTTTTGCTCTTTTTCAAGGCAAATTGGTTGAATATCCTACCACTGAAATCCGAAAAAGTTAAAATAACATTCCGGAAATGTTAATTTTACCCTGCAGTATTGATAGGAAATCGGTGTAAATATTATGCTTTAAAGGTGTATTAGGGGTTAAAGTTACCCTTTTTCATGTTAATTTTACCCTTAAAAAAGGTGTAAAATTAACTTTGAAAAATGTTGATATATTTTTTACACTTAAAAAGTGTTAAAGTTACGAGGAAAAAAAGTTAATCGCACCCCCGTTTTTTTTCTCAGTGGCCCTAACCGAAAAACGACCAAAAACGGTCGGTAGGTTTAGTGTTAAAAGAAGAAGAAGAAGAATACGAAAGAATGAGATAGACATATGCAAAGCGTGAGAGATAGAAAGGGATTCGAATTTCGACTTCATGAAATTTTCCTGATCTAAAACGTGTGCCGGATTCATTATAATGATCAAAAGTTCATATCCGCACAAAATAATCAACATAATACCTTCAGTGTATGGTGTGGGGTCATTATTATACAAATGTGTATAACTCAAAATCTTCGAGCTAAGTGATGCTATCTATTCTATGAAACAGACTTCTGTTGACTTGAAGAGTTCACTAAAAATAATTTCCATTAACTTTCAATGAATATTGTCTTTTGTAAATTCAAATGTCTGATTTTGTTATTAATTTAAGTAATTAGTGATAACTATAGTCAATATTTATTCATTGCAAAGTCGCATGTCAGTGCTTTTAACGACGTAAATGAACAAGCCTGATTACAGATATCGAAAGGAGTCACGTGAACGTATTTTTAGCAGCAATTATCACAACTCCATCGTCACAAGAACAATATAATTAATTGGGGGGTAATTGATAATCCAGCACTCACCGCTTTTTGGGAAATTTTTACGAACTGACAGCAAAAAAAAAAAGAGAGTGAAACTTATCACTTGTGAGGAAAATTTGTGGATCAAGTGCAGTTGATTAAGCTGAGGATGATACTGGATGTGATGGAATTTTATCACCTGTTTACTCTTCAATCCACACTAAACGTCTGTTAATCTCTCGCTCATTCTCACAACGATGATGCTGATCTTTTGGTGATCAAAGTTTAGGCGATAAAGAGATGAGAAAACGTCCAGAGATCGCGAAGATGAGAGATGATAAAAAAAAAATGGGAGGGAGTGTGATTAGCATGACTGGGATAAATAATGCTAAATTATTCTATCACGTCGATGGACTTTTCAACTGTGCGACTATTTAAACTCTTCAAACTGGTGACTTCTTTATTCCTCCTTCTCAGCCAATTTTTACCGGGTACTGATTGTGCTAAGTACGGCAGCGATCTTTTTTTTCCTTTCAAAAATAAGTAGAAAAATTAAAATTTGTCTTACTCACCGAAATGTTACAGTCATCTTATTGTGTGGATACCTCATACTTGATATCAGTAGCGTTGGTGCTTGATGTGAAAATTTGCGTGGAGCACTGATTGCCGCTCGTATAAGTTGTAGCGTGTTAAGGTGTTATTTTTATCTCTCAAGTTGGAGGCCTAACAGGTGATTTGCGAAGATCTCGCTTGGAGTGGGAGGGCTGAGGAGTATGGAGAAAAAAACGACATTATAAGATAACAGATTAGAATTAATAGCGGCTTAAACCATTTGGATCAAGAAAGATAGATAAAGGAGTCTCAGGAGATATCAATTGCACATACTTGAGAATTTTTGTATCAAGAAAAAAAATGGCTCAGAGCTAAGAAAGATCGATGATGGTGAGAAAAATGTCTCAATAAAGAGCTTTTACAAGAATACAATGACTTTGAAGAAGCGTGAAAAGCCACACAATTCGATAGATGATCTTGTCGAGACTGAAAGGAGAAGTATGACAGTGAATTACCTTTTTCGCTATAGCGAAATAAGTCCCGTGAAAAACTTGTATTACTCAATACAATAAAAGTCTATTGAGTGTTCATGTAAATTTTCTCACCTTTTCCCAACTTTGTCTACCTCACTCTAGCACATATTCTTCTCAATTTTGCTTCTCATGTTTGGCCTGATAACTCAGACACATTCACCCTAAAAAATTAGATACGATGAGATGATGTGACAAGATTATGATAGTGTCCAAGAGAATTTACAACATTGAGACGTCAGATAGTCACACATGCAATTGAAAGTCTATAACATTTTATCTATGAGTGGCAGGAATTTTCTGAAGAGATTTTTTCCAAGTATAACACCTCAAGGAAATTTAAGTAGCACAAAAATTTCATTGATAAATTGAAATAAATTGACCACAAAGAATAATTGTAATGATATTGCGAATCATTACAATTTATCATCAATGCGAGAGAAACTAAGTTCTCTCCCAAGTGAGATCTCAACGCTAGAAAAATCCTAATGACCTAAAAGGGATTTGAACCTGGGATATACCTGCCTCGTAGATAGCGCTCTATCGCTTAAAGTGACTACACTGTGAGAGAAATCCGAAAAAGTTAAAATAACATTCCGGAAATGTTAATTTTACCCTGCAGTATTTATCCGAAATCGGTGTAAATATTACCCTTTGTAGGTGTATTATGGGTTAAAGTTGCCCTTTTTTCATGTTGATTTTACCCTCAAAAGGAGTAAAATTAACATTAAAAACTGTTGATATATTTTTACACCCGAAAAGTGTTAAAGTTACAACGAAAAAAAGTTAATCGTAGCCTCTTTTTTTTCAGTGTATACTCAATTAAGGACATTTTGAAAAATTTATGATAATTTTCATGTAACGGCTTTTCATTTGCTTAAAGCTTTTAAAATGAAAAGTAGAGTAGATCAGGGGACATATTCTGCTATTTGCGAGTTTCTCACGTGAGTTTTTCATTGAGAAAGTCACTAGGTGCTCTAAGGAAAAATCGAGTCAATTACACTAAAATAATGGTGCGTTTCTCGATTTTTGTACTCACGTGAGACACTCGTAAATATGCCCTCAGAAAGTGAATTCTGTATCAATCTGACAAAGTCATATGATGATTTTCATGGAAAACTCATGAACAGAATAAACTCGCAGGCCATTGAGCATCAAATGATTACTATTTTGAAGGTATGTGAAGTGGTTTTGCCATATATTATATAACGATACGAATTAATCCCATAAAAATTAGACTTTGTCATATGACATTGTCATACTGTTAGAGAATGCGATCTATTCTATCTATTTCAGAGAATATGATTTTTTTGATAACTTATTTTCGATACTGCCGACTGTCGATTCTGAAAAATTTAAACGATAGTTACTCTTTCTATAATATAGATATTTATGAACAGTCACATTCTTTTAAGAATGTCACAATGAATGGACCAACAATGCGTAAGAAGTCGACATTCACTTAATCTAACAGATATAGAGTTATCGATACTATCGCTTCGAAAGTGTCGAAAAGTTATCATTCCACCCCAGGTCTCAACGGCTGAATTTTAAATATTTTTAAAGGCAACGTAAATTCATTCTAAGATGGTAAAGGTGCTAGGGAATTCTTTCTTTTGTATCATATATTATAAAAATATTCCTCATCAAGAATGATTTCTGACTCAAACTCTTCAAATTGTTAGTATCTTGAGAATTCCAATCACCACCGAGAAGTTCTTGGAATTATTTCAAGAAAACAAGAAATTTGATGTATTGATCTCATGTTAGGGGAAGATGGGGCTAGTTTGAGCTATGGGGCTACATTATTATTATTATTATTATTATTACTTTATTTAATCACAAGAATAGGGTCATGGGTCATCCCTTTTACGATTGTGATAATTAAAAAAATCAGAAAAAAGAGGAACATAAAAAAATATAGAATGACAAGAATTCAGAATTAAGAGTGTTCAAGAAACAAATTAATTGCTTCTAGGATCCAGCCTGAAGATAGAAATTACGAATAGCTGCCGCAGAAATACGGCAATCACTCGGAAGAGAATTAAACAAAATGACGCCTTTTACAAAAAGCGACCGATAGAGGCAGTCATCTTGAACTTTAGGCACTATGAGTCCTCGAACCCTGGCAGAACTCCCCCTAACCAGAAGACACGACAGGTACCCAGGACATCCAGAAATCAGCAAATGGAACAGAAATAGCACTGCTCTCATTCTCAGATGAGATGGTAAATCGCAGCCAACAAATATGTGACTGAAGGGGGAGATATGGTCTCGACGACTTAAGACGCAGATATACCTAACACAATCATTAAACGAAACTGAAAGACGACGGATTGTGTCACTATCCGCCGCAAAGAAGAGCTCTGCTCCATAGTTGAAGAAAAGAAGAAGAAGCGCTCGCGCGAGGATCAAGCGAGTATCATAGGGTGTGATGTCCCGGAAGCGTCGAAGGGTATAAAGAGAATAATTGACCTTACGGCAAATAGAAGTGGCCTGATCAGACCAGGAGAGAGTTGTGTTGAAGATTACACCTAGATTTTTGACCTGATCAACGAAAGGGATAATTTCACCGTGTAGGAGTAGGTGTAAAGGATAAAGATCAGGGAAAGCAGTCTTTTTGGAGATAACAATAGCTTCAGACTTTTTAGGATTCAAAACTAATCCATTTAATGAAGCCCACTGCTCGATATAAGAGAGATTTGCATTCATAAGATCGAAAGCTTAAAGAGGATTAGAGGAATCTCCTTCCACATAAATTTGGAGGTCATCAACATATAGATGAAACAAGCAGTTACGTAAAACTGAGGGTAAATCAATAATAAAGAGAGAAAACAGCAAATTGAACCCTGCCCAATGCCTTTACTTAAGAAGGTTGGTGGTGAGACGTCCTGACCAAATCTGATAAATTGCGATCTACCTGTAAAGTAAGACCGAACAAGGGCTACTGCTGAAGACGAGAATTTAAAAAGAGTGCATAACTTGTAGCAAAGAAGGTTGTGGGGAAGGCTATCAAAGGCCTTAGTGAAATCTAGAAGGACCAGAATAACAAAATGACCTCGATTAAGAGCTGAAGAGATATCTTGATTTACCCTAAGAAGGGCAGTCGTAGTGCTGTGACCCTTACGAAACCCCGACTGAAAGTCACATAGCAGTCCATTGTCATCCAAATGTTGAGAGATTTGTTCATGAAGGAGGAATTCAAACGCTTTTGAAAGAACAGAAAGCAGACTAATAGGCCTAAAATCAGGGCCCTTATTCTGCTGTGAAACGCAGATTTATCACTAATTTCGTGATAGTGCTTGTGTGTGTGAGGCTGGCTTCGGCCCACATTAAATGAAATTGTGAACAAAATAATCACTGTAAAGCACACAAACACCTTTCACGAGACTAAAATTGTTATCCTTTGACTTACCAACTAAGAAAATTCGCGATAAACTCTGGAAAAATCCGTCAACTACATTTAACTCCACTGCAGTTGTCAATCTTGAGCACACTCTTGCTTTCGCTCGCACTCTCTCATTCGCTCTTTGGCTGCGTGATGAAATTTCAAAATAATTACCGTTGGACATTCTATTTCATAAATTTAGTCAATTTTAATAAGTTTTCTTGCAACTACTGTGCCAAGCAAGAAAATTAAAATTTTCAATGATTTTCTCTTTTAATCTATAGTTTTCACTATGTGTTTCTGTAAAACCTCGAGAAATCACAGGCAAGGGGGAAATATTAAGTTGGAAATGGTGCGTAAAAATTTTGAAATTAATTCATATAAATTATGAATTGTCGCAAATATTTTAGACGGATGTGTCAGAATTGGTATTCATAAATTTAGCAGTAATTTTTTCACAGCATGAAACTTATGCTCTTGAGTATGTCGCTGGAAAAAAAGAAGAAAAAACACGGAATTGTAGAACGAAGTTTTGATGGGTATTGTTTATGAGTGATTGGTCTGAAATTTCGTAAATTTTGTGAAAGAAAATTTGTTTTCCCGGAGTAAGTAGTCAGATCGAAGCATCTACCGTCGCCACCATCGCAAAAGTTAATTACAAAGTCACCCATCCGGCAAATTTTGTTGAATTCTGTAGAATTTACTCTAAGATGGTTCCGATCATTGCATTGTATGAAAATACAATATTATAAATTTTTGCCACTTTCCACAAGGTATTGTTCTGTTAAAATAAGCTTGGCTTATTTTCTTTGAAATTATTTATCAACTTGGTGAAATTAACCATGATTTTCATAGTTTATATTTTAGATAAAAAATGAACACGGATTTGACCTTTGACTCCTTCTCCTTTATTTATAAAACAACAATGTTGTTTACAAAACATATTGTCACAAATTAGGACTTTTCTTTGAACATACATTAACGTTGAAATCGAAACATAACTACTAATAGGGAACTTATATGGAAAATTGGAAAACTTGGGAATTATATATTTCTTAAAATTAATAGAAAGAATATTAATAACTATTTCTTTGCGTTAAACAGCAATTTTCTACCTCAAATGCATTTAATTTTTCATCTCGGGACCTCCAGGAGCTCGCGAGATAAAATTTGCGTGATTTTTAAAATAACAGACATTTTCACGATTTTTGCTCACTACTACACATGCTATGTCGCTGAAAGCGCCAAATCTCCACGCACACAGAGCCAAAGCTCTGTGTATGATGTGTATTTGCATCACGCAAAATCGTGATTTTTAGGCGTGATAAGCTCCGTTTCAACAGCAGAATAGGCCCACTGGATTTTAATATGATGTAATTTGGATAGACAAAACAATTGTGGATCTAAATAAAATAATTGTAAGGCCTAGCTTTATTTAGAAATTGGCGAAGAAATCGTATAAGAATGTAGCCCCACAGCTCAAAGTAGCCCCACCTCTCCCTATATTGCTTCCAGAATTGGAAATCTTGATATTAAAATGGTTTGTGTCTTGGATTTCAAGATTCCAAGACTTTTGACAGAATTTTACATCTTGATCTTGATTTTTTTTTATTTCAGAACATCAAAATCTTGAAATTTTGTTGAGCTTGATCTCGATCTCAGAATTGAGGCCATTATTTGGATTATTAGTAATTCGTTTTGGTTATATATGCACTTTTGGACACATAAAATAAATTCGTCAGTAACAACACAAATCATTTGTTAGAACTAATGGTTCGTTATTTAAAAACGTTAAAATTTTCTTTAATTTTCTTCACTTCGGTTGAATTGTTTCTCACGAGAGACATGAGAAGTAAAATGTAAGAACAGTTGCCAGCGCCACTCATAGCAGAATACTGTGCCCTCTTGCGGAGAATATTTTCCGTAAAAATAGAGAAATCAACTCTTTCGAGGTATAAATAGTAAAATGAAGAAAAAAAATTAAAAAGAATAAATTTATCACAAATCTAAAACAAAATGTTCAAATGTCAGTGAGTTAATTGAAGTATTATAAAGTGAACTTTTGACAAGCTTTTGGGAATAGATGAACATAAATGTTTGAATTTTTGTGTTTTCAAAAATTAAAAAATGTTCTATTTCATTCGTATTGGTTATTTTATTTAGTTAGTTGTTCAGGTTCAAAAACATGTTTTTAAAATAAAAACAATTATGCGAAAACCTTAAGGTCTGGTAGGGGAAAGCTATCAGGCTTTGAACACATTGTCTTCGAAATGTGTGACTTAAGACTAGCTCTTAAAATATATTGTCATAAATGGGTCATATTAATTAAAGGAACTTGAAAAAAAATATGAAGCGTTCGAAACCAAAGTGTGTGCGAAGCCTGAAAGCTTTCCCCTATACGCTTTCACAAAGATAACGTTTATTTCAACGCAGTATTTTAAACAATATTGAATGGAAAATAATATAGAACTTCAATAAAGAATTATATTATCACAATGAAAGAGAACATTATTGATTACACAACTGGTTACGCAAAATTTAAATATTTAATATTAAGAGTCTGATGATCTAAAAATAGTGACCAAAATTGTGTTTATTCATGATACGCTCGTGGTAATTTTCAAAATTTACACCAATCACCTTGATTAACTTTTTACCCACTTAATAATAATTTTTTTTCCAAGAATTTTTTATCACTGACGTAAAGACATTTCACTAAGAATTTCTAAAGGCAATTGACAACAATCGCGTTTTAGTCTCGAGATGCTGTGAGTTTGTGGAAAATAGAAGATTGTGGAAGAACACAAGAAGGTCAATTTGCAATGTATACAGGTATTATTTAAAGTAACAATTATCGCATTTGCGATGTATAAAAAATTAGTTCTGTTTTCTCATGTGGCGACAGCAAATATTGCATACTAAGTGGTATAATTACCTGATCATTTGAACAATTAGTGCTGACTTCAAAGTAGGATCACTAAAAAAAATATTATTTCTCACTATTTATTGGATTTTTCCCAAAGTTTCTACAAACTGAAATCATTGCAGACGGAGATAATCCAATGGAGTGATAAATAATTGTTGTTAACTCCCCGATACCATCGGATCTAATACACCTTTGTCCACTTCGATAAGGTAATTATTTTTCACCCAATAAATAAGCCTCAATTGTGTAAATTCTGCCGATATTGTTGTCTCAATTGTATCAGATGCACAATGTTGAAGTACTCTTGAGTATTTTAACTGATTTCCACAGAGTTGTCAGAGAGTTATAAGTTTGAGACTAAAGTCAGTGTAGGATTTTCCAACTGCAAAGCCATTTATTATTCGAATTCATTTATGGATTTAATGCCGATGGCGGGGCGCGTGCCATATTTATTTAGAAAATTGCTACCAAAGACACAAAGTGCGTGAGAGAGAGAAAGAAAAAAATCGAGCGTACGGCTAAAGAACAAATTGACATCAAAAGGAGGGGAATGTAAATTCTCTCAACTCTCAATAAGTCGATTTATGAGCTGCAAATGTGCATTTAATTATGTTTTGGATAATTTGTATGCGAATAGCACGAGAACGTTTTGGTCATAGTGGAGGATATAATTTATAGCTATCAGCTTCACCAAGTCAACAGCTATAGTGCACAAATATGTTAAATGCTTATTTGAGCAGCATTTTAGAAGTATTCCACTTGAATTCCAACAGCACATTTAAAATTTACTGTCTTCGATAAAGGTATTTATTTCCATTCTATCTTAACGACTCAATAGATTGACTTGAAAGATGTTGAATAAATCGCGTGACAAATTGCTCATTAGCTAATTTGTAATAGACTGATCTTGGGATCATGTAAAGTGAGACAAGTCTGCATTAACCCTTTAAGGACGAGTGTATCTTTTTTAACCCAAAAGAGTTTTGTTTCTTAAATTTTCTGTTCCAATTTAATGCTCCAATTCAGAGGTGCCCCATTTTCCCCTATAAGCATTCTGATGCCTGAGGAAAATAATAGAAAAAAATAATCCTAATCCAGGGGGAAACAAGTCTTGTTGTTGTAGACTGATCGCGCCATCAGCGTGATCCTGTAGGGGAATTCTGTAATTTTCGTGGCATTGTCACGCCTGAGTTCGAAACGTGTCACTGCCAATCGAGCTTTTTTTGTCATATCATATGAGTTCGAAAATGCAATTCATTGATCTTTTAATGAAATCCCTTTACTTAATAATTTTATGAAAATACAGTACGTTTTGTTTGATTTGTTTAACAAAATTCGTTGTCATTTGAATTGCCAGAAATCTCAAATATGTGACTTGTGATAATGCCACGTGAGCTCAAATGGCAATGTCACGGCTACAGAATCGCATTTCCGAAAAAGTTCTCCTAAGATTCGAATCCAATATGTCATATGGCATTGTCAGAGCGTTACGGAATTCCCCTCCTGCAGAATAATCGGCACGATCTGCCGATCTGCCACTCACGGTTCACTCGCTGGCTATACTTGTGCACTCCCTGTCCTAATCAAAAATTTTCTCTGTCAAACAATGAAGAAGAAATCGAAAAGTTTTTCAGTTTTGTAAATATCTGTAATTAAAAAAGTTGTAGTACAGGAGTTGTAGTACACAAATCCTTTTTAAAAGAAATTTAGGTATTCAATTTTTTAAAGGCTTTCAATGTTTTAATTTTAAAATCAAAAATTTTAATAAATCGTTGAAAATCGATATTATGCTTTGTAAGTACTTAATGTAAGAAGTTTTATTAGGAATTAAAAAAATAAATAGTTCGAAAACCTTATTTTTATTGTAAAATATTCATCGTAAAACATAGCTAGTTTGATAAAATTTTAGAACGCCAAAAATATGAAAATTGATATAATTTATTTTGTTTTAAAAAAGATAAAGCGTGTTTTTTACTAATTGACGATTTTCTAGATTTTATATTGTGCGTAAACTGCTTTTTTTTTTAGAGCGAATTGTCCTTCCGGTGAGCGTCAAAATTTGTTGATAAAATGCTATGAATCAAACGTAATTTCAACATAACTTTTGACATTTATAGAATCTTCCTGAGTGATACTTGGTTACTTTTTCTTTACGATTTTATTACCAATTTGTCTATAGGGGAAACTGGGACACCACCAAACACGGCGTAGCACCAAACACTAATTTTTGTTTCTAAACTACTTGGACTATCTTAACCATTTCTACAGTGGACAAGCATCCCCATGACTATAAATTTCTATAAGTCTTGGTCTCTGAAGTCGAATATTCGATTAAGAAATTGCACTGTTTGGTGCTACCCCGTGTTTGGAGGTGCCCCAGTTTCCCCTAATCTTGTACATCAGGTTTTTGAAAACAGGTAGGAGATCTCTAATTGAATTTTAATTTTCTTCGGAGAACGAACGTACTGGTATAGTCCGTAAAGGGTTAATAAACATGGCGTAAGCTTAAACTTAGGACTCAGGTTGATACGAAAATCATTTATTTTTCCCTTCTTCCAAGTCCAATTACATCCTTACGTTCCTGTCTCTCATTTCCTCTCCCTATTCCCAATCCTTCCTTCCTTCCATGGTCCTTCCGTCGGGGGCAGGGACTATGTCCCACGCTCCCCTGTGCCCTCCGGTGAGGGCACTCCATCGGTGGTTGGGTGCATGGGATTGGGGGAGGCTTCCAAGTTTGAAGGATGATCCAGGCAGCTCTGGTGTATCGGGAGACCCCTGGGTGGCTCAAATGGGTGGCTGTGGTGCTGGCGGTGGAGTAGCCCACGGACGGAGATGTTTTCTCCTCGAAGGTCCGTGGTGGAAGAGATGGAGCTGGGCAAATTTTTCTCTTAGCACTCCGCAAGCCCTCCAATTCTCTCCGCTTTAGGCGACCTCGTCGCCTCGTCATAAAATCACCACCAATACACTCCGATAAAATGTTGCACACGCAACACACACCCCGGAGTTACCAAAAAAAAAGAAAAAAAAAGATTTTCAAACCCCTAAGGGGACCTTGTCCATATACAAATAACTCAAGTTTCTTGGTTAACAATTTTAAAGGTTATATAATTAAAGATCTTGATAGATAAAGAACAAGGAAAAGAAAATAAAGGGAGTAGCATTGGTGAGCAATTTGTTCCAGAGAAAATGAGTAAAAACAAATAAACTAGCGACTTAGCGATCTCAATCTTAAATAGTCGACTAGGCAATAAGGAATCTCGCGATTAATGGCCGACCTAAAACTTTAGCGCCCGCGAAAGAATTCCATTATTCCAATCGTCCAATTTCAGACAGAAAAGGCGCATTCAACCAGACTTAATATTTAATTAAGGGAAAGAAAGGGAAAACAGACTCCTGATTCCAAGTAAGCGACTAGAAGACATCAAGGATTCCGCCTTAAGTGGCCGTCCTAATAATTTAGCGCCAGCGATAAAACCTGCATGTTCCAATCGCATCACCCAAAACAGAAAATCCATTTTAAAGGAGAAAAATTAAAGAACTTGAAGATAAATATGCTATTTTGTGTGCTAAGATAATAAAGATTTCGAACATAAAGGCCGTCCTAAAATTTTAGCGCCATCGAAATTTCCTAATTATCTCAACAATTATTTTTAAAGTGAAAGAATTCATTAAGAAATTAATTTAAAGATGGATCACCTCAAAATCCGATCACCAAGGATCTAATACGATCCACAAGAAAATTAATAGAACAAATAGTCGCGGCCTAATTCCCCAGTCATCCCGTCTCGGCACCATTATAATTAGAACAGGTACTCAGCTATTCCGCTGAGAAACACACCGCGTACCGACTTCGAAGCGGAAAGGGGAATCTCAGCCGAATTACAGTGTTGGGGAAAAAGAAAGCCTGAAGGGCAAAGAAAAAAACCCCTATTTCCACCGACACTGCCCTAACTGCCTCGAACAATAAATAAAAACGTTCTATTCGAGAATTTCAACCTGCTCCAAGGAATGTGGCTGCCTGCAACTGCGGAGACGTGGGTAAAAATTCGCGACCATTAAATTCATTCTAGTCAAAAACAAATTAAAAATTGATAATCGTTTCGAGGTGTCCAAAATATACGTGACGTCAGATGACATAGGAGGAAAAAGAATAAGATGTTGGCCAGAGAAAAAAAAAGTGATAGGTATGGCTCTATTGGCAAATACCTAATCAAATCTGCATGTAACAAAAAAAATGTCACTACAAATTAATTTCCCATAAGAGACACTAGCGCGCGAAGATGTCCTAAGAGGGATAAAAGGATTTAATAATCGAAATGGACGAACTAAGTTCGGTTCAGCTTAAAACTGAATCCATTTAGGTCGATTATCGACGATCAAAATGAACACCCTAAAGGTGGAGGACTTTATTTTAATTAAAGTCTTTCCAAATTGATCGGTGGCCTACCTAACTAATCCTCCGTTCACGAACAAGAAAGTGATGACAAAGAATTAAAAAAAAAACAAAAATTAAATTTTCTCTGTTCTTTGCTCGCCCATGCTCTCTTACAAATTGTAAACTACGTTAATTACAAAATACTATGAAAATTATTTTTGGAAAAAGAGTTGAAAAATTAAATTATTGACCATTACTTTATATGTAATAAGTGCAAGTATTTCTTCTGGATTTAGAATTATAATATTTATAGAATTTTAAAAAATTGAAAAGTACCCTCTATACACGATTTAACACCAAAGACGAATTTCTCCCCGTTTCCGACGACTAGGCCCTTGCATTAAGAACGAATTATAAGACATGCACACCCCCCCCCCCAGCTCATACCACCAAGACGAGAAATCTCTCCCTCCTCCCGCCTACGAAACGACCAGAATTGATCTAGGCTAGATAGAGGACGACATCCCCCCATATTTCCCAACCTGCTTGATCTTGATAGCAGATCTTGGCCAATGGTTAATGCATTAATGGGGAAATGAGCTAGGAATACTTACATTTGGGGGTTAAAATTTGCTAAGCCACAGCAGAACCAAGTTCACCGGAAAACGAGAAAATCTCAGCCCTTCCACCGAGTCCCAAATATACCCTTGATTTTCCTAAAGAATTTTGTTTTGGGCACTCTGGACTGTACGATTATTTAATTAAACACTCAACCGTAAACTATTCTTGATATATAATTAATAAAAATCATTTTTAGAGGTAATGCAAAAAAAATTGAACTTTAATCAAAAGAAAAAAAATTAGAAATTAAGAACTACTATACCCCAATCAAACAAAAATGCATTAGCATGTGTACCCCCCAACTTATACCGACGAGGTAAGGAGTCTCTCCCCCCACCCACTCTCGAAACGCCAGGACCAATCTAAGTAGAGGATGATGTCCCCCCACTTTCTCCATTTTACTCTGAGGCCTAGGTAATAGATCCTAGTTAAAAATTAATGGAAAACGAGAGCTTTTTTTTTTGTAAAACTTGGGGGTAAAAATTGGCCAAGCCATATTAGAAGAGGAAAAGAAAGTTTCAGCCGATTTCCCAAGTCCTAAATACACCCAAGTTTTCTTAAAATGTCCCATATTCTACTCTGAGTTCACCTGACTTTGGACTACAAACTGCTTAACCGTAACGAACAATGGCTTACATCAGCCTAGGCACTATAAATCCAATATTTGGAATGCCAAAAATATTCTTACGATCGGGCAAAAAAAAAAAATCCTAAGACGGTGAATCAGTTTCTTATTGAAACTAATAATTAAATTCCAACGGAAAAATTGGGTATGAATTTTTGATGAATTTGTTCCTCTGCATTGAACATAAAAATTCAAAAACAGGAAATTCTTTCGACCCTTAGGTTGCTAAATTGTTTTTCCAACTAAAATAGGTAGGGAAAGGCTATCCTTCAACTTTAAGTCTCCCTCAATGGAGCAAAAGAAAACGAAAAAAGATCTCAAAAAAAAATTAAGAAGAAAAAATAAAAATTACTCATATTCGAAAGAAAAAAAAAGAAAATTTAGAGAAAATCCAGAAAAACTACTTGTAATAGAAAACTTTACGGAAAAAAATCTAACTAAAAAATTGTATGAATATTTTACGCTAATTAATTACGCAGAAGGCGTAATAAATACAACGCTCTTCACCACGGACGGGCTTATCAATGACCACCGTTAATCCCTCAAAAAGTTGCGCACCAAATTGCCCAAAAATGCACTATTAAGAGCCAACAAATATTCCATGGGATAAACAGAAATACTCACATATTTCATTTGCTCGGGCGCCAAAATGATACGAAAATCATTTATTTTTCCCTTCTTCCAAGTCCAATTACATCCTTACGTTCCTGTCTCTCATTTCCTCTCCCTATTCCCAATCCTTCCTTCCTTCCATGGTCCTTCCGTCGGGGGCAGGGACTATGTCCCACGCTCCCCTGTGCCCTCCGGTGAGGGCACTCCATCGGTGGTTGGGTGCATGGGATTGGGGGAGGCTTCCAAGTTTGAAGGATGATCCAGGCAGCTCTGGTGTATCGGGAGACCCCTGGGTGGCTCAAATGGGTGGCTGTGGTGCTGGCGGTGGAGTAGCCCACGGACGGAGATGTTTTCTCCTCGAAGGTCCGTGGTGGAAGAGATGGAGCTGGGCAAATTTTTCTCTTAGCACTCCGCAAGCCCTCCAATTCTCTCCGCTTTAGGCGACCTCGTCGCCTCGTCATAAAATCACCACCAATACACTCCGATAAAATGTTGCACACGCAACAAGGTTTACACCATAAGTAGAAGATTTAATTTAACTAACTTTAGATAATCGACTAAAAACTCATAATTAAGCCAACAACAGAATATTTGTATTAATTTTGATTTTAAAATTGAATTTTTCTTAGCTGTAGTTGAGGCAGTTTCATGCATATACGTTACTTTTAAAGAATATTTTAAGGTAAATTAATAAATAAATTAATGTATGGAAATTGTACTACACCTTTGCAGATAACCAAATCTCAAGTAAAATTACAAAATCATGTTACCATGACTAGCTTTGCTATTAATTGGGGAAAAGAGCAGTGAAAAATTGTAGATTTGCGTGAAATCTACAATTCCAGACAAAAGAAAAGTTGTTCAGGTGCAAATATTTTAATTTATTTTCTCCTTAAGAGTTGGTTAAAATATTCCTTTAATGAGAGTAAGAGAAAAATGAAAAAGTAACTGAATGATCAGATAGTCATTAGAAGAGGGTGAAACAATTTCATATAGGAAAAAATATACGACTTTCGAAAATATAAAATTTCGAGATAATAGGGTAAGTGTGCCAAATTTCGGCATAATTATAAATAAGCACCAAAGTCCCAAGTTAGAAATGCAATATTTTTAATATATTATATTTAAATTTCTTTAAGCGTTGTTTGAAACCTTGAAAAGTGGTTTATCATTTTTGTTTTCTTTAAAGCAATTCGTAAAATATTGAAAAATTAATTAATTAATTAATTAAATTGACCCCCTTGTACAAAATAAGGATTTTTTTTAAAAATTTAATACATTTATATGACTCACAAGCCTTCAGATCTTCGCTGCAATATATTCTGAAAACCTGAGGAGTTGACTTTCGCACCTGAAATTAACGAACAGATTCCCAAAGCTATTTGTCCAATATGAACTTTTCCAAAATCTTTTCCACAGCATCTTTTTCGCAGAGGCGTTGATTTCTTCTTTCTTTGGACCTTTTACATCCTAGAAATTGAACAAGAACTAAAAAAATAAGAATTTTGGGGAAGCAAAAGATGTGGCCGAAATAGTAAACATCATCTCACTGGAGAGATGCTTACAAAATGTCCCTTTTTTGACACGAAATACGTGGTCCAGCTGGGAAATTATTAACGTCAACTAAAAGAATCTTTAATGAAGACTAATCAATTTTAATGAAAAAACCTCCAAGGAAACATATTTGCACTTCACCACAAACTACTAGGGGAAAGCGCGCTACCTTCGGACGATTTATGCTTCACACAAATATTTTCAATGTTTCATAAATGAATTTGGCCCATTATAATATTATATTTTAATAGTTAGTTCAATGCCTCAAATTTTCAGAAAAGAACAATAGATAAAATCTATAAGGAACATAGAGAAAAAATGAATTGTCCGAAGCTTGAGTCGTCCGAAGGTAGCACGCTTTCTCCTAGTGCCAGCAACACAAACGATCTGCCACATTTTTTGTAAGACTCTTTCATCGAAGTATCTTTAACACAATTTTTAACCAAAATATACGCATAATTTTACGGTTTTAGTGTTGTCACATTCTAAAAAGAATAAATATTTAAAAGAAAAATATCATTGATTATTCGAAGAATAAAAACCATAATTTAAATTAAATTAGTTGCTTGGCCGAAGTTACACTCAAAGCGTCCGAAATTGAAAGCTGGTCGAAATTTGACACACTTATCCTAAATTAATTTACGGAACATATGCTGTACATTTTCAAAACTGTTTAACTTAATTTAACATTATTTTATCTTGGCTTCTACACTGAGAAAAAGACGGAGGTGCGATTAACTTTTTTCCTAGTAACTTTAAAATTTTTTGGTGTAAAAATATATTAACATTTTTTAATGTTAATATTACACCCTTTTAAGGGTAAAAGTGTAATTTTAATCCATAATATACCTAAAAAGCATAATATTTACACCAATTTCGGATCAATACTGCAGGGTAAAATAAACATTCCCGGAATGTTATTTCAACTTTTTCGGATTTCTCTCACACAAGTGTAGGACTTGGCATAGTTCACAATTGCTGGGCCATTAAGTTGCAATGGTTCAACCAACAATGGACTATATTCCTGAATGAACCAGAAGTATTTCCGACCTTCTGGATTCTGTTTCAACGCTGAAGTATCAGACCACCACAAAGTAGCGAATATCCAAGTGAAACTGTCTGAGTTGCGTTAGTTTACGTATAGTTCATATTCATAAACGTTTAGTAAGTAAGTTTTAAGAAAAAACTTGAGCTTTGTGAGAGTTCCCCATTCTCCCTTATCCAAAGGGAAAAAACCAGAAATAGATAGTTAGAATAGTTTTTATATTAACTTGACCAAACAGTTGTGCTAAAAGTTGAATTGCACTAAACTGCCCTACAGTCTTTAAGTCCATATCTCCAAAGCTGAAAACCCTTAGTTTAAGAGATCACCTGGCCCTCATAGACTGAAGAGTACATTGATAAAGTGCCCTAAATTTTGGTCTAGAGAAAATCTAAAATTCAAATATCTCATCTAATCATGCTTTATAGACTAATTATTCATTGAAATCTATCAAGATTGGTAATTTGAGTACTTGAAAAGATAATTTTTCAAAAGGTCTTTTGCCTCAAAATATAACTTCGTAAGTCCCATATTTCTGCTCTCCAACATCAACACCTACGAAATTCGAAACTGTGTGTCTGAATTTCACGTGCAGAAAACATTTACACGGGGACAGCATGTTGTTGGAATGATTTATGGTATTTTCATGGGTGATACCTTGATGAATTGCCTCTCAATCGGTGACGGAAGATTTTTTTCTTGACTAATTCACTCGTGCAAAGCTTACAGTTTTTTTTTGTTCTTGTTAAATGTTTGATATGTGACTCCCAATTCTGACGATGGTGGGAGATTATAAGAGTTACAGTAATTGGTCTCTAATGAGTTCAACAATTATCGTCTCGAAGAATCTGCTGGATGTCATTTTTCTTTCCATTGATGGAGTGTAATTAAAAAACGATGCATTAGGGGGAGTGTAATGGTCAATCGATCTATTTTCTTTGCACTTATTTTTCTGTTCTCGATGATTTATTTCGCGATTTAAATTTGCCGAAAGTAATTTTTGTTTTACCAGGAGATTTCAGGAGGATAGTGCTGAGTGACTTGGGTCTATTCCGGCAATATCGGGAAAATATTTTTGAGACAAGAAAACAACTCAACAATAGGTTTATTGGACGATTGATATCAAATGATTTATGTCCGACCAAAAATGTTTGACTATAGAGAAAAAATTTAAATGGAAACGTGTTACTCTTGTGACGAGTATCTCTCCCCAGTCTGGGTGAAAAATTGTCGTGACAATGACCAAAAGACCATGATTTTCTTTTTTGAATGACTTTTCAATTTAATGTTGATGCATATTTAAGATAGTCTTACAATAAAATATCAATAAACTCGGGGTATTAATCTCGCAATCGGTCATTTACGTAACTATTATTTTTCACATTAACTGGTTTATCATGCTACAATTATCTTAAGCTATTTACAGATCTGAGGTTAAAACGCAATCTCGCTGAAGCTTATGACTGATAGTTCTTGGAATGCACCTACTTATAACTAGAGGGCGTTGCTCAGTATAAAACATTACTTACAATATTTTTCATATTTTCTTTTTTTCATAACTTTAACGTTGCTTCAATATTTCTTTTTCTAAGATTCTAATTCGTATTATTTCAATTAACAACTTCCGTAGCTTTAACTTTAAAATCAAAATTAAGATCAAAACCAAGAATTAATGTTTTTCTAATATTTAATTTATTAAACAATATTTTAAGGTCATTTATGATTGAACTAATTCAAAAGCGAAAGTTTTGTACATAACCAATAATAATTTTAGCTAGTTTTAAGGAAAGTGAGGAAAGTGTCTCGGCTTGAATTAAAGTGATGTGTTGTGTGAGATAGGTTTTTCTCATAATTCTTTCTAACCTCTTTTAATGGTATATTTCGCGTTGAACTAATTCAGAAGTGAAATTTACGTACATAACCGAAACAAGTTCTTGGTTGGTTTAAGGAAAAGTGTCTCGGCTTGAATTGAAATGGCGTGTTGTACGAGATAACGTTTGTCTTATTTTTTAATCTATTTTAAAGATATTTCTGTTTCAAAAGTAATTCAGAAATGAAATTTACGTACATAGCCCGAACTAATTATGACTTATTTAAGGAAAAGTGTCTCGGCTTGAATTGAAATGGCGTGTTTTACGAGATAAGGTTTGTCTTATTTTTTTTTTAAACTTATTTTAAAGGTATTTCTGTTTTAAGTAATTCAGTAATGAAATTTACGTACATAGCGCGAACTAATTATGACTGATTTAAAGATAAGTGCCTCGGCTTAAATCTAAGTGGTGTGTTGTACGAGATATATTTTTTACCCTTATTAATGGCATTTCCGATTTACGTAATTCAGAAATGAAATCTACGTACACAACGAAAACAATTTTTAGTCAAGCCAGTTACCTCGCACAACGCACCATTTTCGCTTTAGCCGAGACACTTTTATTTAAAATAGTCAAAATTATCCGAACTAATTTTGACTAATTAAAAGAAAAGTGCCTCGGCTTAAATCGTAGTGGTGTGTTGTACGAGATATTGTTTTTACCCTTATTAATGGCATTTTCAATTTACGTAATTCAGAAGTGAAATCTACGTACATAATCATAACAATTTTTAGTCAAGCCAGTTACCTCGTACAACGCACTATTTTCGCTTTAGCCGAGACACTTTTCTTTAAATTAGTCAAAATTATCCGAACTAATTTTGACTAATTAAAAGAAAAGTGCCTCGACTTAAATCGAAGTAGTGTATTGTATGAGATATTTTATTTTTCCCTTATTAATGGCACTTCCAATTTACGTAATTCAGAAGTGAAATTCACGTACATAACCGAAACGATTTTTGGTCAAGTCAGTTACCTCGTACAACGCACCATTTTCGCCCTAGCCGAGATACTTTTCTTTCATTTCAACCAGATTAAACTTTACATGTTTAGGCATGTTAATTTGGCTTCTGAATTATTTAAACTAGAAATACACTGCCAACTTGAACAAGTGTTTAAACCGAAACAGCTGATAAGATAAATTCGTCTTCGTACGGGTTTTACTTATATTACGAATTTACCTCATCTCTTTTGAATTTATATTGATTGAATATAAATTTTATGGGTTTTGATCTTGATCTTGATTTCATAATCGCAGCAAATTATTTATTGGCTTTTTTTTTACAAAATTATACAAAGCTAATCTTAAAATTGAAGGCCTACAACGTAACCTAAGCAATAATTTTTAATTGTTCTTCAAATAATTTCGTACTAGAAATATTTGAGGTTAATTATTATGTTCTATTTTGATTTTAAATGTCGTCTTCCAGATTTCAAATAAGCAAATCGTTGAGTGGAATCGGTAGAAAATGGCCAGGGGCATTGAGACGTGTGTGATGATTGTCCAGGCCCAGACTCCGAAGAAACTCAGATGGGTAGGTCTAAAAGAAGCTCGATTTTTGACTAAAGTATTGAGGAACCACATGGCCATGTTGGCTACCAGGAGGAAGGTAACGATCTCCCGACCGGGCTTTGTTCTATTCTGCTGGGCACCTTTGCATCTTCTCCACCAAGCATTTAGGATAAAAATGGTTTGTAGGCTGGTCTCAACTAAACAGAGTGCTTCTGCAATGAGTCCTTCGAGGCCTCCTTCACCAGATTCCTCTGCCATGGCGAAGAAGTTCCCAATGATGCTGAAGATTACGTAGATGTAGACTCCGCTCTGTGCCAGGAGGAGTAGTGTACAATCCAGACCAATTCCGCTGTGTTCCTGCTTCTTCGAGTACTTGAGATCTCGCATCCGAAGAAAAGCAAAGACCACAGCTGACCCTGTGACTACGTACAGAATAATTTCAGAGATGGTCACCTCGAGGATGGCCATTGCCTTGTAGGGATGCTGCTGTTCAGTCAATACAAAGTACATAATCAGGCAGATGATGGTTAGCACAATGATTAAAATTCCCCCAAACATCCCCCGATGAGCCCTGGCACAGTCCACAGAGAAGTGATGGGCATTTTCTGGGGTTTGGGGCTTTCGGGAATTTCGTCGGCTTCGATTGATGTCCGATTGGGATTTAATTTTCTTCCACATCTCAAATAGAATCACAGCACAAATCAGGGAGTACTCAATGGTGCAGGGAAAGAGGAATGGCGAGGCATTCTGTACCAGGCTCCCCATGATGTTTGTTCGGCGACACTCCACCACAATCTCCCATGAGGTGGCACGCTTCATCAGATGATGAGGTAACGTGACATTTTGCGGGAAAATGTTGTCCGTGGATGCCTGGTGAAGGTGCTTGTGAACTATGTGGACAATTTCGTGCTTTGTCTCCTCAATGAGCACATACAGCCACTCGCACAGATTTGTCGCCACCATGTGCATTAGCCCAAAGCGAGCAATTACTTTGTGACGTCCCATCTCGAATTCCTTCGTATTAAGGAAGATGAACTGCATCTGGACAATTGAGAGGATCATCCTCGTAGCCGGTGTTAAAGCTATCAAGACATTCTGGCATTTTGATTCACCTGCAGAAGAAGAGCAGGAAAAGAAATTATTTTTGTTAAAATAAACTCAAAATATGATAAAAATAATTGTAGGTGAGGTTGGGGCAGTTCATATAATGATGACTTTAGAAAACATTATTAGGTTAATACAGTAATATTTAAAAATGGGCTTTTTATTTCTACACCGTCAAAATGCAAGCGCAATGAACAGGATATAAAGAGCTGTAAAAAAGCTGTATGGATCTGCCTCACTGTTCTCTAATCAATTACCTTAATCAATTAAGTAATTAATTCAGTTTTTGGATCTTATAGTTTAATTCAAATTTTTATTGTGATAATAATTGCACAACCTAAAGTAATAAAAATTTAGAAAACAGTTTTTTAATAAAAATATATTTTTATAAAAGAGTATTGTTTCTTAAGGGTATCTAGTTGAACGCCCAAAATCTTTTTACGAATTTTTGTAATACTGCTATTGAACTAATCAATATGACATTGTCAGGAGATTATTTTGGGTTCCGGTCCAAATCCTAAAAGCCAAAAACACAAATGCCAAAATAGCGGAAGGTCAAAATCGCAAACGACAAAGTTCGCAAAGACAAAATACCGAAGAGGTCGTGATTCCGAATGGGTCATAATCCTGAAAGGGCCAAATTCGGAAAAGTTAAAATTTCGAACTCTTAAAACCATCTCATAGCTCAGAGGTGTGCAAGAAACCGTTGAAACCAGTTGAAACCGAATTAACGTCAAAATAAGTTTGTATAGTACCGTCGTTGCGGGTGACTTTGCACGTTTTTTCGCTGTTTTTCAACTTTACCCTCTAAAAGTGGATAGATAAAGTGAAGGGAGGGGGGTTTTTGAGTAAAATTATTTGTATTCAGTTATTAATGAATGGATTTTGTGCCACTAGCATTAATTTTATAAAATTTTACTATGTTTAAAAAAATCAAGAAAAAAGGCTTGCACTTGGGATAAGGTGCGGGTGACTTTGCACTTTTTAATAAATACTAAAAAATCAACAATTTCTGATAATAAACGACAATGAAGATCTTCATATCTAAGGGTAAGATGCACGAGATCTACAAGATGACGTGGTCGCCATCTTTATTTGACGTTTCTGTCCGCCATTTTGAATAACTGTCAAACCCTAAAACTGGTCCGATTGGGTTGAAATTTTAGTATGTTGTAGCTGATGTCAAGGCCTTTTCAAAACGTATCTATGTTCTAGTCTACGTCAAGTATTTACCTTGATACAGAGGCTCAAAGTTTAAAAATTTGAAATATTCATATTTTGGCAATCTTTATTTTCTAATCCTGAATTTTAAAACCTAAACGAAATGTCTCATTAACCATTAGAAATGGTTGAGGCTTTTATTTTATATATTTATTTACTCTTACATAATTAAAAAAAATAAATGAAAAGTGCATTTACTTATTTTTTTTTATTTTTTCATCTTTGCAAAAGTTTTTCAGATCTTTAAATAATATGCAGTTATAAAAAATACATGACTTTTCTTTTTGTTTGTTATTTAGATCTCATCGCCTAACGATAATACTGCCTTTTTTGTGATGGTCTCCATAAAAGAAGCTCTCCGTAGTTCTGTATTAATGAAAATGTCAAAATTTTGAACTTAGAGCCCCAGTACCCAGACAATCGCTTGACCTAGGTCGGATTTTATATATGTTCTGAAAAGGTCTTGACATCAGCCAGAACATACTAAAATTTCAGCTCAATCGGATAAGTTTTTTGTTTTGACAGTTATTCAAAATGGCGGACAGAATCGTCAAATCAAGATGGCGACCACACCATCTTGTAGATCTCGGTCATTTTATATTAAGTTATAAAAAAATTGGATAATTTTTGGCCAAATACTTCTATAATAAAGCTTAAGAAAGTCCATTATATGCAATATTATAATATAAATCATGCGTTCTTAGGAAGACTATAGTGAAAAAAAGGAATTTACTAAAAATAATGAACAAAATCGAAGTGGATTATTCTAGCCAGATAAATTTAGAATAGATTTGGGCAATTTACTTCTCTGAAATCGATTTTGGAATTGCATCTTCAGATAACTTTTTCGCGAAGTCGTTTTTTGACAAAATACCTATACTAGGATTTCATTGACTATTACTGAAACTACAAGAATCCTTTTAAGGATCATTGTACCTTACTTGGTACTTAACATATCCCTATATACTTTGACATGGTAGACCGGATCGGCGAAGACTATCAATAAGTGCTAGAATTATTCAAACTCTCACGAACAACAGAGTGCAAAGTCACCCCCCGAGTGCAAAGTCACCCGCAACGACGGTAGCGTTTTGACCATTGACGTACATGCTTCATTTGACGTTAATTCGGTTTCAACGGTTTCTTGCACATCTCTGTCATAGCTACGTGCACGATTTCACCTGCGCTTGCTGGTGACAAATGGACATTTTCTGTGTTTTGGGAAATTTTCCACACATTATGTTCCGTATAATTTCGTTCCTTTCAGGTTTATGACCTTTTCGGAACATTGGTTATTCGAGATTGCGACTCATTCGGGATTTTTGCGTTAGGGTTTTTAACTTTAAGATTTTGTCTTTTTGGAATTTTGGGCTTTTTTGAATCTTGGTTTTCGTGATTTTGACTGTCTCCGGTAAAAACAAATGTGTTTTCGTTCGCACTGCTTGAAAAAATCAAAAGAGAGGTCCTGGCCGCCACCCTACCATATGGCTTTCCACCGTGAAAAAGGACATGAGGTCGGAAGATCTCGATGATGAGACGACCCAGAATCGCACTGCCTGGCAAAGATGTACAAGGAGTGCCAATCCCACTTCGTGCTTCAAAAATTTGTCAGTTTTGGACACTTAAAAATATTTTCAGCAATAGATTTTATATCCTACAATATTCTTAAAATATTGCTACATTATTGAAATGAAAAAAAGTTAACTAAAAATATTTCAGGTAGATATAACCCCTTAATTTTAAGTCACTCTAGTGTGACTATTACTATATTACCCACAAAAATCTACAAAGATTATAAGAAAGTGCAAGGATAAGGCAATTGGGCATCCGGTAGATGAAGATGTACAGCGGGCTGTACATTTATCAATTTTGTTTTCATTTGCAAAAAAAAGTAAAAAAAAGGCAATTAAGGAAAAAAAGGAATTTCGATATATAAAGTTGTTCTGGGTTTAACAACCCTTTAAGGACGAGAGGGTCAAAAATCGAGCGTAAGAATAAATCACTTTTTCTGACTTTTTAGGGTAAAACACAACTTTGGATGACCATAGGAAAAATTTCATTTTTTGGGTCACCGGTGACCCAATCGTCCTTAAAGGGTTAAATCTTGTTTAAGTGATATTAGGCTGTACATAAGTTCTTTTATCGTAATTTTAATTGTTCTTAAAACTAGGTTATTCTAAATTCTGAGATTCTGATTTATATGGAAGGTAAAGGAATCGTCTTTATTATTTATTTTAACAGAATTACACAAAAATGATCTTGTAGGAAATATCCAGTTCGAACTTCGAATTATCCCTATGTAATAGTTCAGGTGTGCATAATTTTCTCTCTTTAAAAGTTCACAAAACGGTTTGTATAAATAAATGAAAGAATTATTAAATCCAGTCGGTTCTGTAGCACTACTCAAATGTTCTACCCTAGACAGCACCTTATATTCTGTTTCGTTTTCTGTAAATAATGTTTAATACCTCTAATTTTTATTGCTTAAAGCAATAATAATTGTTATCTTCTGAAATATGTGTTTTACATTTTTGGTGCTTGATTGTAATTCTTTTGAAAAACTAATAAACTTTTTTTTTCAAGAAATATTATTATTTAAAGTGAAGTATCTACAATTTCTCTCAACATGGGAAGGTTTTAAGATTAACACAAAGAGGGTTACCATTTAGAGCTAAGAGTAAATAGGGCAAAGTGCCCATGCTTTGTACTATTCCAAGCTTCGTAACGACTAAATTTTCCTATGTTTCTGAATACAGTAGAGCCCCGCTATAGGCCATATTTGCTTCCAGATTTGACACTTGGGTCGCACTATAGTCGATGTCATTTTTTAAAATTATCAACGACTTTTAGTATTGAAATTGCTCGACGGCTTCCACTTTCTTTGCGATTGTGGTACTTGTCCTCGCTCTCTTCATTATGGATCACAATTATCACAACGAAATAATAAAGTTTGTTAATAAAATAATTATTATAACATTGCATATCGGGTACTAAAAAACATAACCTAACTTAAAATCAGTGTTTTGAAATCAACGGTCGGTAAATTGTGGACTATAGAGCGATGGCCTATAGCGGGGCTCTACTGTAAATGTGATTCCGCAATATATTTTAAAAACAGTACACTTTCCCCTAATGATTTCTTTTTAAAATAATAAAGAAATATTATTAATTATTTATTATTTATTATTTATTTATTTATTTATTTATTATTAATATAATTTATTTTAAGTTTTTTTCTTATCTGTATAATAAATTTAAAGACTATAACTTTCAAAAGTGTGTTTTTTGAATAGGTTTTTAGACACTTTCTGGGAAAACTATGGGTTATTGTTGATTTTACAATTTTGGAAAAAAAATAAACTTATACTTAAAATATTTTGTTTTCATTAAAAAATTGTTTTTTTTTTAACTAGGTGCATTAAATGTCCATAACAGCAGTATAATATTTTAAAATTTTCGACATTTTAGCAAACTAAAGTACTTACTATAATAAGTTATAATTTATCAATTAAGATGATTTTTATCAAAAATATTGTAGTATTTTGATCATAAATTTGTATATTAAAAATTTTTGTTCAATTTACTCTACGCCCGATTTTGTTAATAAGTAAAGTAGTTTTTACGTCCCATTGAGATTTAAAGCAATTGTTTAAGAAATTGAGCGAAAATGTTGTTTAACCCTTTAAGGACGATTGAAACACCGGTGTCCCATAAAGAAAATAATTTTTCCTGACTACCTAAAGTTATTTTTTTCTTGTATTTATATGTAATTGCAAAGTAGAAGGTTGAAGGAATCTAGGATATTTTTTGCAAGTCTCCACCTATTTACTATATGATAAATATTTAAGCTAAAATATGACGAATTTTTAAATTCTCATATTGAAAATTAATTTTAATTATATTTTATACTTCCAGTTTTTTTTAAGCAAAACCGTTTTGGAAAAGGAAACTATAATACTCAAACATAAAATTTTTCATCAGAGTGAAAATTATCAGTCATTGGTATCGTCAGAAAAATTACTTAAATTTTTGGGCTATTTTTGTCCCTATCGTTCATAGAGACAAAAAATATACCAAATATAACTGTATTTGCTTTTCGAAGTTTAGAAGTAAGACGTTTTACAAGTTCTGTTTATCGGTTTCATTTTTATTGCTGATTTTCGGTCAGCGAAAACTGTCTCGTCGTTAAAGGGTTAATATGGCTAAGGCTTTTCGTCAAGAGCTTGAGGATTGCAAATTGAAGACCGCAGCGCCATTTGTGGTAAACAACAGTGCCCTCACGCGGAGGAAAGTATTGTGAGTGCGTATGTGAAAATGAAGATCTTCAGCTTTAAAAACTGTCTAGGAAATTATAGTTGGGAAAAATGAATAAACTAAACTGATATTTATTGTTGATAAAACGGATTATAGTGAATTTTATGAATTTTGCTATCTCTGAACTGAATAGTTATGGTCATTTCTGATTAATGTCTTGAGTTCTATTAATATTTTAACCTTCATTGCGTTACGAGACTTTTAGTAGTTTTCCAAGATAGTTATTGTCAAATGCTTATTAACTTGAATATTCTAGTTTAAATCAACAGGTGAGAAATATTTTGGCATTTTACCCTTAAGTTCAAAGTACTGTCCAAATTCAAGACCAGAGTACACCATACTCCCAATTCCAAAGGCCACAGCTCCAACTCTGAGATAAAAGCTCCCATATCTCATGAGTTTTTCTTGCTTGAACGCCAATCTATTGAGACTTTCTCCAGTCTTTTCATCTGCAAACCCAAAGAAATGCATCAGTTTCCAGAAGAAATTGCTCTAAGTGAGACTTGGAAAGTTTTTTAAGAACCCTCCGGACTTACGATATGTGTTGAGAAGGGTGAAGAGGGTGCGTGATCTCACGTGAGCGACATACATGTAGGCCACAAATGCCACACTGACTAGGTAAAGGTAGAGGTAGAAGCCCTGGTAGAATGAGGCTGGTCCACGTACACTCAGAATATCCGTGACGGGCAGTGCGATGCCGAGGACGACAATTAATTTGGCATACAGGGCAGATAGTGCTGTGCTAATTGCGTCCCTATTTAAATAAATTATCACATCATTTTAGATTGGGTTTAATGTGCTGTGGCATGATGGATGGCCCGTGCTGGGCTTTTTTGTTCCCCCTATCACTTGGCCACGTGAATATGAGTTCACAATACTATAATGAAGCTAAATTGAATGAAAATTGTGGTTGGTTGTTTCTAAAGCATTTATGCGTCGATATTTAGTGATATAATTAGCACATACTCTCCAATTCGTCGATTTTTCATGCGAGCTTCGCGAGCCATTGCGCCATTCTGAATGGATACTCCACCATTGTTGAGGGATTGCTTGCTCCCTGTGGCAGTTGGGGAGTTCTGTGATGTCTGGAGGAGGCTGCAAAAGTCCAAAAAAACAAGTGAGTAAGAAACTGACGTTACGTAGAGAATATCATTATGTTTGAATGATCTCATTGAAAAAAAAAAGTTTAGGTATAAACGTATCGCTCCTTTTATATTACAGGGGTATAATAATATTGAAAATTTGTATATTTCTTAAGAAAATAAAAAAAAGAATATTGAAAATTTCATGGTTAAAGTAAAGCTTATGTAATATCAAATATTGTTCTTCGGTTTATCATTAATTCCTTTAAATATAAATATTTTAAAGATATGGATAGGATATATGCTATAATGTATTTTCTCAAAACATAGATCAAACTTAATAATTCTTATTGATACATGTTTGAAATTTAAAATAAAATCAATACAATTTTTTAAAGGCTATTAGATGGGAAAATATTTGGCGATAAATAACTAAATTGATAAATTATGCAACAAATTAATTAACTGATAAATTAATTTATTTATTAATAATTCAGGTTTGAACACTTTCGATTAAAGACTACAAATACCGTTGAAAGATTGAAATATTCAAATTCAAAATTTAACGAATATAGGGGAGGCTGGGGCAAAACTTGTCAAAACGCATATTTAATTCCTTCACGAGCTCTGAGAAAACTTAAACGTTTCATAATGAGCATATTCTTATAAGAAATTTACTGCTCTACGACATTGCAGAAGACTATTTTCCTCTATCTCGAAAGAAATGTGATTTTTGAATCATTTTCTAATGGCTCCGGCACACCTTTTAGATCAGGAAAATTTCATGAAGTCGAAATTCAAATCCCTTTCTTTCTCACATGCTTTGCATATGTCTATCTCATTATCTCGTACTCTTCTTCTTCTTTTAAACATCACATCAAATTTAATTTAGCTCAATCGAATTTGGTATGCGAAAGAATGAGATAGTCATGTGCAAAACATGTGATAAAGAAAGGAATGCGAATTTCGACTTCATGAAATTTTCCTGATCTAAAAGGTGTGCCGGAGCCATAAAAGTCGATTTTGTGGAGATTCTCAAAATAGCTGGGGCAAATTTTGTCAGTCTTCGGATAATTTGTGACGTTTTACTCTCGCAAATGTTAAAAATATCAAATAGACATATTTCTATAGGAAATTTATTCCTCTACAACTTTGTCGAAGATAATTTTTCTTTATCTTAACGAGAAATGTGCTTAAATTGAGCTAATCAGTATTGATATTTTCTGTAAGCCAAATATTCCAAAAATAGGGCTCAAAATTTCATTATTTTTTTATTTACATAATCCTTCCCCGAATCCTTTGAAACTTTGTAAGTAAGCTTCAGTCTCTTTTATTTTAGACAATAGTGAATACTGAAATTTTCGTTTCGACAAATTTTGCCCAGTCTCCCCTACATCATGAATTTTAATACTTGCATCGTTTTAATTTTGGGATTATTCTACTTTAATACAGGGTTAATTAAGAACTTATGCTTTGGTTGAAGGCTTGCGATTTGATAAAATTACGTGGACTGAATTATTCGATTTACTTTACTGCTCATACAGTAGGGTTTCTACACTGAGAGAAATCCGAAAAAGTTAAAATAACATTCCTGAAATGTTATTTTTACTCTACAGTATTGATCCAAAATCTGTGTAAATATTATGCATTTTAGGTGGATTAGGGGTTAAAGTTACCCTTTTTCATGTTAATTTTACCCTTAAAAAGGTGTAAAATTAACATTAAAAAATGTTGATATATTTTTACATCTAAAAAGTGTTAAAGTTATGAGGAAAAAAAGTTAATCGCACCCCCTTTTTTTCTCAGTGTATAGACCTCAGGGTTAGCTGAAGGAAAAAGTTTTATGCAATTATAACCGAATTAATCACAATATTTTTTTACCAACATTATTGCAACAAATCGTCTAACGACTAAAGGCTTCAATACATCGGGTACAACTTTCCTTAAAAAATTGCTTTTCTGAAGGATACTGCCTGCAATGCTGTAGATAAAACTTCAAAATTCTGTCAAAAATTCAGTTTTTGACAGGATTGTTTCCAATGTGTAGATGCCTTAACGACTTAGTGTTAGGATTACAGAGGCCTCAAAATAATTGTAATTTTCGCAAACGAAATATTGCGATTATTTAACGCAGCTAAACTTTTTTTTTAAAGTGATTAGCTAAACAAATACGAACTATATTCAAATTATGTCTTGTTAGTTTCTCTTGGGTATGGGCTATCTAAATATTTACAGTACAATTCGTATTATGTTCCAAAAAATGTGTATACCCTACTTTAAGTTAAGAAAAACCCTCTTTAGAATCTTTTTAACATTTTACCTTGGCCAGTTTGTAAGTTTGGTACTTTTAAAGGACTCATTTGGCGATCAATATATCTTTTAGAACTGATATGTGATCTTTAAGAAACAATTTATCTCATTTTTCGATTTCAGGATTTTGGGATAACATCATGGAAAAATTATCCTTTATCATGTTTTATCCAGTTTACGTGTAATGAATGGGATGATTTTTTGCTTAGAAGAAATACTATAGTAAGGTGGGGTAACTGGATCGTTTTCCGAAGAGTGCTACTCAAACGCTTGTTTTTGGACTGAAGAAATTCTTTTTTACTTCTTCTAAATTCATAGAATTATTCAATGTTTTATTCAGAAACATAATATAAAAAAAAATTATCAAAAATATTAAAGAAAATTTATAAAATAATGATAATACTGAAATAAGTCAGCATGCACTAACTGGGTCACCTTTTCGCTAATTCACTTTTAATTAAACTTTTGGGTTTAAAATCCTTTTTTTCACAAGGAAAAAACAATAAATGTTTTCAATAAACCAGCTGTCATCAGCAAAAATATCACTGATAGAAAATTTTTAGTGAATAACCCAGCTGGCACAAGATTGAAATGAGTCGACTACATTCACTTATTTAATGGATAAAAATATTATTTTTGCTTCTCCTCAAACTCGAATAGTTATATTATGTTACTGTAGCAACTATATTACGGAAATAAAAATAAAAATATTATTTTAAGTGGATTAGTTATAAACGATACAGATAGCGAAGTACCCGGATTAACATAATTAACTGTAGGATGGAGTAAGTACTTTTGACCACTTTAAGGATTCATGTGCTTGTAATTTTTGTAATCTTTATTTAAATAAAATGAAATTTTGTACAAAGATACTTTAAAGCCGTTTCTTCCTAATAATCCAAGAGATTCCCAAAATTTTTTGGATATTTTAGTAAAAAATGTATTTTATGCAACTATGTATGTTTCAGTACTTTTGGCCACTTTGTAAGCCCTTTTGGCCACTAGCTTCTAATAGAATTTTAATAAAATAACAGAAGAAATAGCTTTCGAAAACTTTCACAAATACACAGCATAAGTCCTATTTTTATTTAACACCAATTTTATGTGATTTTATTATAGTATTTTAAACGACTTTTTTGCACATTTTCTATTTGATGTAAAAATCAGTCAAAAGTCACGATTGTTTTTACTGAAATCCGCAAGGTGTTCCACGTGTAAAATGTATGGGAAAATGAATGGCCAGAAGTACTTACACAGCCGAAAAAAGTGAGCTCTTTGAGCCACATCCGATTTTCATTTCATTTGTTAGAAAATCTTATTAAGGATGATATCACAATAAAATTTAGTTAATTAAGAAATGGACTTTCATTGAATAACATCAAATATTTTTATCAAAAATATTAAATAATGCAAAACAATTTCTCTTAACATTAACAAGTTTCTTAAGAATCCCATGTTTTTTTTAGTTTATTGTTTACCTTGACGAGAATTTCTTTCAATAACTTATAATCAATCAAGTCGATACAAAATCAAATATGATTTTCTGATTCGTTAGATTAGAGGTCACGAAATAAGACCCATTTTCCTGTTCCAAATAAACTCATAATTGCCTTATAATGTGATTTTACTTTAGGTGTCCAAAAGTGCTTACATGGCCAAAAGGGCTGACTCTACCCTAAATGTCCTACGATTGAGAGTAGGTACTGTATTGGCACAGTGAATGTGAAAATACTTTTTATCATAAAAAATTATTCTATCATTAAACGGCCTTTCTTCAATTTATTTTGCACTTTTTTTTTCACTAAAAAAGGGTTTGGTGTTAGAATTACACATCTTGAAGAGCTTAGTAGGGTAAGACAGGGTAATTTGGAGTCACGTATAATTTGCAACTTGGAGGGCTCATAACAGTTTTAGATAGCAAAAGGAAAATATAAAGTTGAAGTACACTGTAATGTAAAATCTTGTACTTCTGCGTAGTTTTTATTTTTTCTTTAACCATTTGAAATTTGAAACAGTGAGACAATCTCAAATTTCCAAAATAGACATAGTTCCAAATTACCCCATCTTGACCTGCACTTGAGAGAAGTCCGAAAAAGTCAAAATAACATTCCGGAAATGTTAATTTTACCCTGCAGTATTGATCCGAAATCGGTGTAAATATTACCCATTTTAGGTGTATTATGGGTTAAAGTTGCCCTTATTTCACGTTGATTTTACTCTTAAAAGGTGTAAAATTAACATTAAAAAATGTTGATATATTTTTACATCGAAAAAGTGTTAAAGTTACACACAGAAAAATGGAAAATTCTTAAACAGAAACACCCAGGGATTTAATTTCAAATCCCATCGAATGAATGCCAATGCCCTAATTCTAAATCCTTGAAAATTTAGTTTTAGTTGCAATTTGGAACTCCGTAGACATTTTTCATTTTCCAGCTAATGCAGAACTTAAGTTCCCGATCTCTTAATTTGAAAGAGCTAGGGATTCTAGCTCATTTCTTTCGCTCAGAGCTTCTAAACTTAAGCGCCTCGGGGATTCACGTCCAATTTAAGTTCCCAGGATCTTATATATTCTTAAATTTAGAGTCAAAATTTTTCTGTGTGTATGACGAACTTAACTCAACTTTTTTCTCAGTGTGTGAGGGTAAAAAATACGCAAGAAATCAAATAAGGGTTAACTATTCCAACTTACTCCAGAAATAGTCTTCTGTGAGCGACCATGGCCGTTGAGTTTCGTCTCAGGGCAGCCAAAACTGCTGATGGTCGTCTGGAGAAGGCCACCATTTCCTGCAGAGTGGCATTTTCTCCAGTCATCCTGCGACTTCCAGGCTGGGAATAGGACACGAGACTCTGATGGTCAGGAAGTAGCGGTGGAGCTGGAGGCTGAATTGTTGCTGGGTTTGCTGATGGTGCTAAGAGCACCGCAGCTTCCCCTGTTCTCATCTGATCAGCTCTCATTGGAAGCGATTCACTAATTTCGTTTTGATTTTTTTTTCGCAAAATTTTCAATACAATACCAAATTAATAAAACTACAAGCCAATTAATCCAGTGAAATTCTATCTCTTTTGCAATTTTTCTTTTTGAAAACTTGGGGATGTTTTCTTTTTTTTTTCTCTTACTTCTTGTACCTGTGCGTTTCTTCAACAACTGTATCCATTCAATAAATGTTTTTCTAATGCTTTTTTTCTGTCTTCACAAACGAAACTCCACTAAAATTCACTTGAAAATGAAAGTGAATATTATTTTTTACTTGTGCAAAATCTTCGAAAAATTCTTAGAAATAATTTTCCAGTCAGGTTCTCTCGGCTGTTTTGAGGTAACTAAAGTGAATTTATGAGATTCTAGTTTGGGTAACAGACCAGAATCCTCCAAGAGACTGTGGTAATGTGCTAATTTGCTGAGAATTAGCACAAATTTTTTAGTGATTCTTGGCGTCAATTGGATCAATTTTAATGTCTATTTGATGATCAAAGATCAGAATGGGTCAAAATATCTCGTGGATATTTGAATGAAGCGTTATATACTCACAAGGTGGTCACCTGAAATACTTTTGGCTTTGCTCTCCTACGCAAAATTTTATCCAATTCATCCCTGTTATGTGTGATTTTAATACATATTTTCTCTGTCAATATAGCAAAAGTATAAAGGTGTGATGGTGAATTTTAACAGATTATACAAGTGATTTCAATTTGCAGAGGAAAAAAAAAACTTGTGCAAATATATTTATGTGTTAGCAGAGAAAATATCAAAAAAAAAAAATAACGCAGTATAGTCACTAATATCACCATCAAATATGTCAATCAATTAACAGAGAACCAAAAATAAAATATTCTTTTGCAGAGTGGAAATGATTTCTATAAAAAGAACATTTTCATAGAGTGTCAATTGAAGAATAATTTCCCAGTATTATATGGAGATAAACAATATATAATATATAGAGAATTTTTTTTATATAAAACTTGCTAAATTTTCTTCGATATATTTCCCATTTAGTGCTCTTTGAAAGCTATTTATTTTGCCTGTTTAATTAGCATTTTCTATTTATTAAGCGCGTGATATTCAATGATCCAGTTAGAACCAAGTTTAACCCGATTCTGTTTTTTTGGGATTAGTCAGCAGATTTTGTAGACATTCTATTTCATATTCCAAACTTTAATTTGTTTACTCCGACTAAATACACTTGATTTACAAACAGAAATTGTGAATTTCAACTTTAATTATACGTTTCGATGCACTTTGCTGCTTAATCAATTAAGATAACAGGTTGTTGCCATTTGGTTTTGCAAACTTTAAAAGCAAAACCGTAAATTTTCCGTTAAAATTCAATGTATAAAAGAGTACTTTCACTCATTTTTCCTCAAGTTTTGTCTTGTAACTTCAATAAACATGGATCATAATCGTCTTTCCCTTGTGTTTTGGATACTGATAGTCGTTTTAATGCTTCTAAAACTAGGTTTTTAAGTATATTTTCATAAGTTGAGCATTTTTAATGTATTTTTAAATTTTTTTTTAGAAGAAGATCCTCCTCTTCCTGATCACGTAGGATTGCCCTTGATGGCATTCTCGTAATATCGCAAGCAATTTCGGGATGTCCCACAATACCCCATAATACCTTTGTGATTTTAAAATAATAATAAAAAATAATAAAATTGCAAGGAAAATTAGAGTTTCCTTGAGAGGAGAGAGATGTGCTAAGCTAAATTGTGAAAGAGATCTGCAATTTTCGTGTTATGTAGTGAAATTACAAAGATTAAGCTAATGAAAGATGATCTTGAAAAAAGTCTTTGTTGGCTATTTTTGCAAAGTGTCATTTGGGCAAAGTCCACAGTGTATTAACAAGTGTAATTATTTTTGTGACAAGTATTTTCTCACAAAGTTACGTATTTAACGAAGGTAAAACTCTTCTGAAACGTCATTGGTTCAAAGTTCAAAGGTCAAAAGTCATTCCAGTGTTTCACTTGCCCTGAGAAGTGATCTTTTTGGTATTAGTGAAATTCTAATGATAAGATAAGAATGGTCTAATATTTGTACTAAGTCTCAGACATATTTAGAAATAATATAGGGTTATCTACACGAGAGAAATCCGAAAAAGCTAAAGTAACATTCCGGAAATATTAATTTTACCCTGCAGTATTGATCCAAAATCGGTGTAAATATTACCCTTTTTAGGTGCATTGGGGGTTAAAGTTACCTTTTTCATGTTAATTTTACACTTAAAAGGGTATAAATTTAACATTAAAAAATGTTGATATATTTTTACACCTAAAAAGTGTTAAAGTTATGAGGAAAAAAACACAATCGCACCCTCTTTGTTTTCTCAGTGTATAGGGTAAGATTGGTTAATTCGGAATTATGTCTATTTTGGAATTTTGAAATTTTCTCACTGTTTCAGATAGTCAAAGAGAAAAAGAAAGCCACGAAGAAGTACAAGACTTTACATTCGAGAATAAGGGCCTTGACAGACCTCAGGATTAGCCGAGAGACGGCTTAGCGTACTTATATTAGAAATAATGGTTAAACTACATTTCCATCATTTTCCACTAAGTCGCCTCTCGGCTTAAGTCGTAAGTGTGTCTAGGGCATAAGATAAGTGTGCCAAACTTAACTTAACTTTACTTTATATGAAACTCGTTTCGTTCACTGATTTTGTTCTAAGTTGTCACTAATTTAAAGAATATCCCAAGTTTTCTTTGTTTCTTTACCTAATTATACTTTTATTTTTTGATTTGAATTTTTGATATGTTATTATTTAATTTTAATATGCATGAATATAAAAAATTGAAGTAAAGCTAGAGACTAAAAAGTTAAGGCGGAATCTATGAAATGTTTGAGGTAATCAAATTTACATTATTACCAAATTGCTTGAATGTTTTGCTTAGTTTTTTTTTTAAATTGGATAAATACATTTCATATGACAAATTAATAAATCATTAAGGAATTGTTCACAGGACAATTGAGACTTAAATTTCCTAAGATTATTTCGAGTGCAAATATTCTGTAAATAGACGACTGATTTTTTGTACAAATTCTCAGATAATGTATTTAACCCTGTATCAGGTAAGATCGTCTCAAAACGGTCATTCTATAAATAGCATTTAGTGCGATAATATTACTTATTAGAAGTTAAAATATCTACAGTGTCTTCAGTTATAGTCTTACTAACTTATTTTCTGAAGCTGAATTCATTTTGATCTTTAGTTTGGTTACCATCTTCAGTTTTGTGTCACAGGTCAGAGAAAAAACAACAAAATTTCGTTTGGAACATTTTTGGTTTTCAAGTGCAAAAAAAATCATTTTAAAGTAATATAACAGAAGTAGGGTAAATGTCCTAATTCAAAACCATTTCCAGGCGCTTGAACACATTAACTTCCATTTTTCTGAAGAGAATTACATAAATTTGCTCCTTGACTCTTCTAGAATGTTACTGTTTAGTGAAAATTCTTTAAAAACAATTTGAAAACTTCTTAAATACAAGAAAAATACGCGAGCGTAAAATGCTTCTATTGGAAACAAATTAATCCAAATGGAGACAAGGGAAATTTTCTAATTGGAGACAAACAGTGTAAGTGAAACCACGACGAAAGGCTTCCAAAACTTTATTGAGTTGCTCTTGAGTGCAGGATTTGTACTTATTCTTGGTGTTTTCTCTTTTCCCATCTAAAACAATAAAAAAAAGCTGTCCAAAAAAAATTATATTTCCGGGGTTTCCTATTGAAGCATTTGCAGACACTTCAGAAAAAACCTTTTTGTTCACGAAATAGGTAATTATTTCATTTGAAAACTTTACGTACCGTTAACAATAAAGGTTAGTACTTAATTTAATTTTAATTAGGCAGAAATATGACATAAATATTAAACAAAACAAATAAACAAAAGTCATCTCATTGTGTTTTTCATTGGAAAATATGGTAGATCGATTTGTTCCCGATCAGCGGTCTTTTGATTCTGAGATCATGCAGTCCCACTTCAACTGGGGAACAAATTCAAGGTAGCAATACTCAACAGACAAGATGCACTCCAACACATCGATGAATCGAAAGATCATTGGTATACGGACGCGTCTAAAATGGAATGTGGATGTGGTATAGGCATTGTTGGCCCTGACACATATATTTCACTCCCCCTGGGTGCTGTCATCAAAACGTCCCAATCTGGAGCTTTACTGTCCTTTATTAAGGGCGCCAAAATAGAGCTCTAACAAACAAGGAGGTTGGGTACAATAGACTGATCAGTCGCAGTGCCCGGGCCTGTTCCTAGGACCACCTCAACATGAATAATAATAATAATAATAATAATAATGGTAGATCGATGGTAAAACGGTATACTTTTAATTTTTCTAGAAATTAACAAATTAAAATGTTGTGAATATGAATGGATTTTCGCTTTATTTGGAGCAAAATTAACTAAATAATGAAACTGTGGTATAGAAAATATATAAATATAGTAATTTAGTACTGTATTTATCGTGAAAACAATGATGTTTCCATTTGGAGTAGCGAAAAATTTCCATTTGGAGCAGGTTTTGAATTAGCTTTATTTACCCTAGAGGTTTTACTTCCTGAAAGATATGTTATTCTAGTTTGTATATTGGAATTGATAAATGTGAAAAAATTAAAAGTATGACTTTAAGAAGGAAAAAAAGGAAGTTCGCCTGTGGATGGTGTTATCGGTTCAGAAGTAAAATTTTCAAAAATTACCGAGCTTTTTTTATTTTTTTTTGTTGTTCTTGTAAAATATATTACTGTTTTGTAACATATTAATCATGGAAAACAATTGAAATGACACAAAGACTACCCAGAATGAGTAAAACGACCGATTTCTGCGAATTAAGCGAAATTAATAAAAAAAAACAGACTTCAACAGTGATGATAAATTCCCTAATTTTGACCTTTACTGCCCTAGATCGTGAAATAAGGCCAGAAAATGAGTAATGTATTTTAAAATACATTCGAATTATACAAGAAAGGGACGTTTTCATACCTGACCCATGACCTATTCGTTAAAAATCAGTCTCATTGAAGCACCTTGAGCTTCATTCACGTCTAATTATAAAAATTCTAAACGTTTTTTTTTCTTAAAAATTATCATTTCTTAATCATACAACATTCATCCATAAAATACGGTAAAAATTCATTAATTTACTATTTGTTCACTATTTTTCAATACAAATATTTCATTTCAGTTTTTTGATGCCTTAAACAGAAGTGACCGTCTCCAGGCGGTCTTTACTTTCTCTCACCTGGCGCTCAAACGAAATGAGATAATGAAGAACGGATGGTTTTTTTTTGAGTTTATTGGACCATTAATTGCTATAAACAAAATTATTTTACTCCTTTTTTGCATATTAAAGAAAACACTGTTAGAGGCAGGGGCATGACATTTCCTATGTTTCCCATATGTTTCTAGCGTGCCGAAAAAACTTTCGAGTTTATTACCTGTTTTCCGTCATTGTAGAATGAACTAACAAAAAATACAAGTACAAAATAAAAGCCAATTTAATAACGAAGAGGCAACCAAAAACCCTAAATTGGCAGCCTACGTAGTTTTGGAGATATCTCGTGAAATGTGTACGAAAACAGGGAAAAAATTACAATAAAACCGGTCGCATTTTGCAGACCTAATGTCACCCCCCTGGTTAGAGGGTTAATGTTTCTTTTTATGAGAAACTAAACTCGAAAAGCTTTTCCTTTACTCCTTTTGTCTATTGTAGAGTGCATTAATATTTGTATTTTTTATACGTCGAGAAGAGAAATGCCAAGTTTTCCAGCCGCTTCTTTTAAATTGTTTTGCTGATAGTTTTTCATCAAAGCACTGACTGACAATATTTTTTGATGGATTGAAAGCAAGTCTTTCGATTTTACCTCAAAGAAATTTTATTATATTTTCGCGGGAGAGACAGTTGAAACGGGTTTAATGGAGAAGGGTGAGGGTTTTAGAGAGAGTTCTCGAAATAGAATAGAGGAAGTGAAATTTATAAAAGCCAATATAACATATCCTCTGAGTTTATCATATAGTGCACATACTCTTCTATTTTGTGAAATTCACATGACAAGAGACAAAAAAAACCAACCCCATTCTAAACTTTGTACAACACACGACTCTTTTGTATTCACTTCCTTATCCACTGTGATCAATTAGTTTACTGTTCATTGAGCGAAAACTTATCAATTGCTCACAGAAAGAGGATGTAGCATTCTATGCTTGGTGTGCATATTTAAACTCGATGGATAATTAAAATACAAAATATTTGACTCAATGGAGATGAGCACAAGACTTTGGACATAATTGATAAAATGAAAAAAGTTCACTGGTTTTTACCCAACACGGTAAAAACGTTGATGGAAAAGTGCCAAGGAAAAAAAAAGTTTCAAAATGAACAGAATGTTAGGCATAAAATGAGTCTGTGGATAAAAAAATTATAACCACCAATGAGAAAAAAATCTAATAATCAGGGTTAATTTTCATTTCTCCGTGGCTCATTCCCTCAGTATATTCCCACTTCTGAATTTGCGGAGCATAGAAAAATCTTGTAAATTGGTGCCAGTGATAATTGTAAAAAACGAAGTCTAAGGGTAATATATGGTGCGATCGTGACAATTTTCCACCCTCTGTGCGGCAAAAATTGTCTCTGTCGGTGTGCCTGGGTACCATTCCAATTTTGCGGCAAATTGTTCATTACGGATGCTCATGCTCATATCCGGTGCACTAAATGAGGGCCCGAGGGTGGATTTTGCTACAAGCGCCATGTCGATTGACATAGAAACAAGGGGTCGAGAGAGCTTTCGGGTGGTTGGATACACGCCCCTGACTCAATTGTAGACACTCTCTCTCCTGATTCAGTCTATCGTTGCATATCTTTCGCCTCGTGAGCCAAAAAATTGTGGGGGGTTTGGGGCCAAGTTCTGGGGAGCTGCAGTGCCAGCCAGAACGAGATTGAACGGTAATACCTATTTCCGGTGTATAGATCGACAGTGACGTCGACATTCCTCTACAAGACACCCTCTTGCCATGAAGGAGCTTTGAGCACTATCCACATGCCTTCTTACCACTGTTTACCCTTCAGATGATTCTCTGATATTTCTAGTGTTGATATTTGATATGACTGCCGGATTGTTTGTCTACATAACGTATGAGAATCTCTTCAATTCAGGTGTGCACTGCCACATATTATATATGCATTTTTTTTATCATACGTTCACATTTTCTGAAGCAAAAAGGGTTCATAGGAAAAAGTCCAACTTTTGTAATACGTCAAACCAAAGTTACAATTTAGAGTTAAAATGTATTTGATTGTTTGCTTTTAGAATGTCGGAAAATATCGTCTGAGTTTATATTTTGAGATGTCACAACAGGTTCAACATTATCTACAAATCATATAAAAAGTAATCAAACAGATTTAAGATTGCCCTAATCGGTTGATAAATAGGGGGAGGTGGGGCTACTTTGAGCAGTTGGACTACATTGTTATACGATTTTTTCGCATATTTCTAAAATCAATTGGATCTTAACATGAAGTAATTTGGGTAGACAAAACCATTTTGAATCTAAATAAAATATTGGTCACTCAACGGGCCAAGTGATAGAGCACTCGCTCTATGATGCAAGTGTCCTGGCTTCGAATCCCTTTAGGTCACCAGGAATTTTTCTGGCGTTAAAGGTGTTCGGATTGCATCCAGTGAACTTCACTGCACTTGATTCCACGAGCATGAGACTGACAATCTCGTCCCGTACAAGAAAAAATAATAATGCATGTCTAGAAATGCCCTTGTGGGAAGGCCTAGTTCCTTCATGGAATGCTGTGCCAGCATTATTATTATTATTATTAAATCGCTACAACTTTCTAGAACATTTGAACTTCTTATGGCCAACGCTAGGGGCGCCACAGTCGAAAAAACGGATAAAAATTAAAATTAATAATAAATGGAATAAACGAATTTCTAACTAAAATTCATAAGGTTGTATACACACGTAGAACACTTACCTCAATAGCATTCTCAATAGAAATAGACGAAAAAACCTTATAACAATGTAGTCCCACAGACTACAGGAGATTTATTAAACAAATGACCTTGAATTAACCGAAATTATACCATTTTCAAGGCCAAGCGAAATACTGAGATAATATTGAGGTCCAAAAACGGTAACGACCCTTAAAAAATCTTTAGAGCAGATTTTTTAAAGGTATTTACGGTATTTGCGTTTGTTTGACTCCAATACTTCATCGGCAGACTCAAATGACATTATACGAAATTGATTTAATGGCTCTTGTATATTCAATTTAGAAGAATGTGTGGTTGTTTCATGCACGTGTGACATTTATGACGCTTTTTTCTAGCGCACTCATTCAAATGACAGGCCGCGACAACAAATTTTTCAAAAAAAAAAAAAAATTAAAATGAAATAAATAAAAAAAACAAAAAAATTGAATTCTAAACACTAAACACTGAAAAATATATTACAAACATTTTTTAAAAACTTCTTAAAGTTTGATAGCGACATTGCATCGTTTAAATATGTGTTCATTTTAAAATTTTTAATCCGGTCAATTTGACCAGTCTTGGTAGGTTTAATGTTAATAGACTATATAAATTTTCTCAAAAAAATTTGACTAAAATCTCCGTGCTAGTACCTAAGTAGCATTGTATGATTACAGTCAGAAAAAAATCGAGTAAAAGTTACTCGAGTATGATTAACTTTTATTAAGAGCTATTTTGACTTCTTTAAATGCAACCCCCTGGGAAGTTGCCTGAAATTTGAAGTCACTTTCTCATATTTCGATTTAAATTTATATGGGATTTTTTTGCACTCGCTACCGTTATGCTAAATATTTAAAAAGTGAGAAGTTTTTCCATATTATAAGATACCTTTCCATATAGAGGGATAAATATACTAAAGTTTTGTTTAAATAATTTTTTTTCCTCGGAGCAGCTCACAGTCCGAGATCAATTTAGGAATTGGCTTCAAATAAATAGCTCCATGTAAAAAGGTCAACTTTCCAGGCGCTTGTTTGAATGTGATATTTAGAAGAGTTGTTTCAACTCTTTTCAAGGTAACTCTTATGAATTTTTTACTATTTCTTCGGGCAAATCGAAAAATAGATAAATTTACTATTTTTTAAGTTTATTTTTTAATTTTTCTTTTATTTTATTATTTTTTTCCTTGTACTTAAAATACCATTTTGATATGCTCGAATTTTATGCACATGTCGTTATGAAATACACTTATGGCCTCTAGGGGAAGGTGGGGAATTTCATGCATCTTAACTTTTTTTCTATACGAATATGAACCATATTCGCACTAAATATGTTTCGTAAGTTTCTGTTGAGTATTAACTATCTGAAAATGTACAGGACAATTGCTAATTAATGATTTTTCTTTTAAAAATCTTTATTTTCGAAAGTAATGCATGTGTGAAACTACCCTCCTTCCCTACATTCTAGAGGAATTTTTGGCAATATTTGACAGTTTTTCCTATACAAGTGTAAGCAATTTGCTTTAATATGTACATAAATTTTTCTAGTCTGCAGAGGCCATAAAGGCCATTAGATACATTTCTATTTGATGTTCCATGTGAGTTTTTCTAAAAAAAAAAGCATTTTGACTGAAGTATATTCTTAAATCAAAAACACTTGCTATACTTATAATATCCTTATAACATACTTGTAATCGAATTTAATTCCATACAGTTTTTTTTTCTTAAGGTAGATACAATAAATTTAAGTTATTACGTTATTTGAAGGTATTCAATGTGACGTTAGCAGCATTATTTAAAACCTGATTTAAAATTTATTGGTTTTACACCAATCAAAGTGGATTTATAAGTTCAATATCGCAGTGCGAACGTCACTGTCATTAAGAAATGAACAATGGATACTTAACACTTTTATGCCCTATACACATTTACGACTTAAGCCGAGAGACAACTTAGCGTAATTGTAATCAAAATAATGATCATATTACATTTCCATCAGTCTTTGACTAATTGATCCATCGGTTTAAGCCGAGAAGCGGCTTAGTTATTGGAAAATTGATGGGAAGTTAGTCAAATCATTATTTTGATTATAATAATGTTAAACCGTCTGTCAGCTTATGTTGTAAGTGTGTCTTTTTTTAAATTTAATTTTTTTTTTAAATTTACGAAAGCCCGTAATAAAGTGAATCAAAATGTAATAATTTTACCCCATGCTTGATACTATTTGCCCATCAGAATGGTCACAAAATTACCTTTTAGAAGACGGCTCGATAAAATGTATTATCTCACAAAATTGAGAAAAATTACTTTCACAATGTTGTAGAGTGGTAAATTTCCTATAAAACGGCGCTAATTAGAAATTTCTGGAGTGCTCGCGTAGCATTTAAAAAAATAAAATATTCGTTTTGTGACTTTTGGCCCTAGTCTCCCCTAATAAATTAGTATCTAGGAATTATAGTCTACATTTTCAGATAGGGTAAGTGTGCAAAATTTCGGCATAGTTGCAAATAAGCACCGAAGTCCTAGGTTTGAAATGCAATATTTTTAATTCAAATTGTTATTTTTTGGTACTTCCTTTTCGGGAAGGTTGTGTGGAACCTTGAAGACTAGTTTATCATCTTTGTTTTTCTTTCAATCACTTCCTAAAATATTGAAAAAAATATTAATAAAAATATGGGCATTGCTTTGGGTAGTATTCCGGCCACTTTGAGTGAAATACCGACCACCTTTTTTCTGACCGCCTTTTGTGACGCAACGGATAGAAAATTTCAAAACGTCAAGCGGAACGATTTTAATATTTAGTTTAACACGTTTATATGACCCACAAGCCCTGAGATCTTCCGTGTAATTTGTCCTGAAGACCTGAAGAGTAGCATATCAAATTTACGTGCAGATTCCCGTAGCAATTTGCCCTTCCTGAACTCTTCCAAGGCCTTTTCCACATCATCATTTTCATAGAAGCGATGGTTTTTTTCTGGACATTGTAGAACTCAGAAATTGAAAAAAAACATAAAAAGAATAAGAGATTTAGGAAAGCAAAAGATGTTGCCGGAATAGGCAACATTATCTCACCGGAGAGACGCTCACAAAGTATATACTTTTTTACGCGAAATACAGGATCCATCTAGAAAATTTTACCCTAAATTTAAAGATTGATTCATTATTAACATAAACAGAAACAATCTTTAATGAATTCTTTTTAATGTTAATTTTACACCTCTTTTAAAGGTAAAATTAACATGAAAAAGGTTAACTTTAACCCCTAATGCACCCATAAAGCGTAATATTTACACCGATTTCGGATCAATATACTTTTTATATACTTTTTTACGCGAAATATAGGATCCAGCTGGGAAATTTTACCAATCAGAACAATCTTTAATGAAAACTAATTAATTTTGATGAAAAACACTAAAGGAAAACCTTTTACACTTCATCACAAATTACAAGACTGCTAGAAACACAATCGATCTGTCATATTTTTTGTAAGACTCTTTCCACACGGAGTTTTTACAATACAATTTTAATTCAAATTACACCTAAAATTTAATGGTCTTTGTGTTAATAAATCCTAAAATGAATAAATATTTAAAACCAAAATGAATTCACTGACTATTTGAAGATTACATACTTAATTTTAATTAATTTATTTGCATGGCCGAAATTACACTCAAAGTGGCCGAAATTAGAAGCTGGCCGAAATTTGGCACAATTCCCCTAAATAAAATCCAAGAGATATAATCGCTCATTACGTATATTAATCGTGAAAATTGTTTTACGTGAAGTACCCCTATTCTCCCTTATAGCTCTTCCTTAGTAAAATTCGAGGCGATGAAAAACTGTTTTTTCTTATAAATCCGAATGATACATTTTGGGTTTTAAACGCTTTGATAGATTGTGACTAAATTGTCCAAATCTGAAGACACTTTCGCTGTTTGAAATGCTTAACTTGCCCCTATGCAAATTTCCCCAGATGCCACGAGAATCCCTTCTCCTCCTGTGGAAAATTTGCATGAAATCCAATGAGATGAGTAACAATTAAATTTCAATTAAACTTCCACGCTCACACATTTGACTCTCGTGAAACTCTCTGGGGAAAAATTCACCCTTTGTCGCCAAAAATCCTTCCCCACAAGGATCTCCCATCCTCGTGTGGACTCTCTGGATGACACACAATCAAAATGTGCTACGTATGGTGAGACCTAAGAGAAAATTGGTGAAACCATGGGTACTCACAGAGGCTCTCAATCTCCACCATCCACCCGCAAACATTATTGAATTATGTCTGTTTTATGCAAAAATACAATATACAAAATGCTGAAGGATGCCACAATTTCAAATTGCATTACATACTCCACATCCCTGCTGCCCTACCATCACAGCATTGCCCACTAAATAGGTTGGTTTCGATGCAATTTACCAGATTGTATTTTGCGGATGTGTCTCGTTTAATATTGTTACAAAATATTCAACCACCAACCCATCCCCCAACCCCAAAAAATTTCTCAACACCAACGCAATGGCCAAACTCCCTAATACACTTTTTTTCCCTGAAATCCTCCCCAATCATCAAAGTCACATGAAGCTACCAGGAAGAGAGATGACCAGAGGATGGATAAAATACAGAAAAGAGCTTTTCGCGAATTCACCCATCCAAACACATTGCTACAATTGGGCAAAAACATACGATAAAAACATTTATGAAAAACAAACCCCAGGTTCAACCTAGGCAACAATTTTTCGCACTGCCGGATTTTTTTTTGTTCCAACGCTTAAACCAATAAATTCATGAATTCCTATTAAATTTTATACCCATGACTATTTAACACGTATTTGTGGCGAATTGAGGATTATTCACAAACCACACTTTTTATCAATGCCAATTAAACACAATTTTAAAGCAATTATCAGCTCAATTTTTATTATAATTTATCAATTCTGTGCGAAGGTGTGACTTTTCTCATTAATTAATATAAATAAAACAATATTAACTCGCTTTTTTAAAAGACTGATTTATATTGGCAAGCAATTCTCATTAAAATTTTTTGTGGAATAAAATTGCTTTAATGATTTATTTAATCGCTGGTTAAAAGTAAATCAAGATCGATAGTAGTGGAAGACTTTTAAGCATCGAACACGGCTTTGAACACTTCAAAGTTTTTTTCCATATTCCTTTAATCAATCTGATCCTTTCATAGAAGTACATTTTAATTGTTAGTCTTAAGTTACACATTTCCTAAAAAATAGATCACATTAATTAAATGAATATGGTAAAAATATTAAATGTTCAAAGCCAGAGTGCGTGCGAAGCCAATCAATTTATTAATTTTGAAAGAAAGAATATTGAGCTTTGGAGAATGCTGTGGTCAAGCTAAGTTGTTCAGCTAAAGGCTATGTTCACACTGTGAACAATGATTGATAAATACAGTAGAGTCTCGGTATAGGCCATCGCTCTATAGTCCACAATTTATCGACCGTTGATTTCAAAACACTGATTTTAAGTGAGGTTATGTTTTTTAGTATGCGACATGCATAATTATTTTAATATTTTTGGCAAACTTTATTAAGTAGTTGTGATAATTGTGATCCACAATGAAGAGAGCAAGGACAAGTACCACAATCGCAATGAAAGTGGAAGCCGTCGAGGAATTTCAATACTAAAAATCGTTGATAATTTTAAAAAATTACATGGACTATAGTGCGACCCAAGTGTCAAATTTGAAACCAAATTTGGACTATAGCGAGACTCTACTGTAATCCGAATAATCTGTCTGCCCTTTCGCTGGGACAAATTTGTGAGGACAACCCGGTACGAAGAGGCTGAATTCTTTATTCCTAACCTCACTTACACCTAATTCCTAATTGAAAAATTTGGGTCATATCATGACCAATTAAATAAGATAGAGAGTACGATCTCCCGAGATGTATTTCTCTCCAAAAGTTAAAGGAATTACTCTATATATCGGCTAAGAAACGTTTGCGTTCACAAAAAGTTAGAGATCGTGCTTCTTTACCGTGAAATATTCAAATCCTTTTCCGAAAGGCGGCGATCTATAATCAAGTAGATCTAGGATCTTAAGGCACGTGCTTACGCTGATACTCTACATTATTTAGCCTATAAAAATTGGCAGTAAAGATTTATCCCAAACTGTCATACAATGAAAACTTATGTAGAATCATCTATTAGAAGTGTCCTTTGCATTAATTGTCCTAATCATTACCTAATCGTTTACTGCTAATAAAGTCAGATAATAATAAGCCAGATGTACATTTTTATCAATAAATAAGTCAAACTCTAAAAGTTAAGTGATTCAATGACTATCACAAGTGCAAGTTCGATACCATCAGGGTAAGACCTCTACTCGATTAAGCACAAGCGACTTAAAGCTAAATAAATTAGGATCAGGAGCTGGAACTTCCATTCTAATAAGACTTGCATCATTGGAACGAGTTTGAACCAGGTTTTCTGGTTGCATAACAACTCGATAGAGAGGAAATAAGGAAAGACAGAGATTAATCTCGACAGAATTTTTATCCTCCTGAATTGGGCTGTGCGTATTATTTAATTTTTTCGGATATTCATCACCAAAAAGCGGCGATACGTGGCAATGGCGTTTCTTTTCGCCATGATACATCAGAAATTGCTTCGGTTTTTGTTACTTTTTGCCCCATATCTTTTATTACTTTTTACCTCAAGTGGTTATTTGTAGAAAAGAATCTTTGGAAAATGCTAAAAGGGATAGTGGCTTCGTGATCAAAGAATCAAAATCAGTTAGGTAATACTCACCAGTGCATCAATTTTGGAAAATAAATAGGTAAAAATTGATATCTTCTTTTAGGAAAATATTTTAAAAACAGAACTAAAAAAATTTCGAAGTTTTTATGATATCTTAATTCCTTGTTTGAATTCCAAAAACGAAAACGCTGTTTTTCGTATATTTCTAAAGGAAGCTGGACTTTAACGTAATGTAATTTAGATATACAAAACAAATATTGATCTAAATTAAATTCTGGCTAAGACCAGCTTCCTTTAGCAATAATAATAATAGATATTAATGGTGGCAACCAGGGGTGTGACATTAGCTCTGAAAAATGCGACCAGTCTTAGTGTAATTTTTTCCTGTTTTCATGCACATTTTACGAGATATCTCTGAAAGTACGTAGGTTGCCAATTTAGGGTTTTCGGTTGCCTCTTCGTTATTAAATTGACTTTTATTTTGTATTTGTATTTTTTGTCAATTCATTTCACAATGACAGAAAACACCAAATAAACTCCAAAGTTTTTTTGGCACGCTAAAGCTAGTTTTCCGGATAAAATCATTAAGAATAAGTGATTTCTTGAAGTAAATGTTTAATGTTATGCAAATTTTTCATGTATAAATATGTTTAATATATCTTCCGGTAATATGGAGAAGTGGGGAACCTTTGAATGTGGGGCAGTTTTGTAATTGGGATTTTTCACCAATTTTTGAATCAAATTGAGCCTTATCATGAAATAATTTAGTGCACAAACAGACTGAGCAGCTAAATTACATAATGATATGACTCAGTTTCATTTAACAGGAGAAAAATCACAATTTCAAAACGTCCCCCTATTCAAAGGTGCCCTACTTCCCTCTATAAAGGAGGATTGTTTTAGTACAACGAAAGGGACTATCGTAGTATTGAGTATTCTGCGTTGATTTTTTGGTCAGTTTTGCAGATCTTTATGAAGAGATGCTAAATAAGTTAAACTAGTAAAAGCGAAAAGAGAAAAATTATTAAAACAAAATAGAATAAACATATAACTAAAACAAGAAAGAAATAATTAAAAAGATAAGAAGTCTATGTCAAATAAAAACTGACATACTGAAAAAGGAAAAAAACAACATTTTAAAAGTACGAATTAAATATTTAAAAAAAAATAGGCTCTAACATTATAAAAAAATCTAAATAATTCAGGTCACTTAATTAATTTTCTGAGATTATGGAATAATTTATGAGATGAATAAATATTTTTGCTTGGTTTGTGCTATTTGAAATTGGAAAAAACACTGTAAGTTCTCTTCACCGAATAAATTAAAGACAGTAAGGGCTAAAAGACTTTGAAAAATCCTAAAATCGATAGTGAATTCGTGTTCATTAGATTCAAATTATTATTAAAAATTGCACTGTTTTACATATACGAATTTTGGAAAATAAATTTTTAAAAAATAGGTCTCAATATTCAAGATATTTTTTAGTAATATTCTTTTTTTCGAATCTCTTAATTCTTTTAACATTGATTAGTTGATTGAAAATTTTTGAAACCTAGGTCTTTTTCATCTTGAAAGATATCAAATTTCCAAATTTTCAGCTACTTATACTTTGCCCCACGTGCCACTAGTCATTTGGCTAAAATTAAAATCAGTATCAAAAGTGCCCCTAATACTTCCTCTAAAATTTGTTTATAGAATTCTTGCATAATTACCTGGGTATTTGAGCACTTGAGGATTTTGGTCCATTTTAGGTGATATCACCTTGCAGTATGCAGGTTTCGTCGACAACGAACTTACAGTTTGAATATTATATTTTTTTGGTATATTCAAAAAATATAAAAACAGATCGTCAATCGCGAAACCTGATCCCGACAAGGTATTCAAGAATTGTCGTTGTTCTCCAATTGAAACTCAAATGCAGCCTCGTGGTTTTACCTGGGATTCTGCAAAAAAAAAAAAATAAAAATAGAAAAAAATAATCGTAACTGGTAAATTTTATCATTTCCGCGAATGAGGAAAATAAAATTTAAAACCTCCCCAAACAATTTCCGACAAATTTGGAGTCCTCCTCTGCACTTCAACAAAACCCAAACTGGTTGCAATGAGTTCGTCTATGCAGGGGTTGACACACCCCAAGCCCATAGCCCTTGAATCCCAGAGAGAAGGGATGGATATGGTGGAGTGAGCTGGGTGAAGACGATGTGGTTGAAGGTTTTCCTCGACAAAATAGATTTTACTTTAAAATTCAAATTTATTTCATTTAGTTGCCGGTGCCGCCAGTTATCAAGTTGCTTCCTCCTCCGAAAGATTTTCAATTGTGTGTCGTATGATGTGGAGAGCTTTTGAGGAAGGGATGAAGGGGGGAGTTTGGATGCCATCCTCACCAGGCTCTCTCTTCATCCCTGTGCCTGTGTCAATGGTTGAGCAATGTTTCTCTGGCTTGTGGGTTGGAGCAAGAGGGGAGAAGGCTGGGATGTGGTGGTTTTGGTAAAGGAACTTTCAACCCAGGAACGAGGTTGACGACGAAAACGCCTCCATCAGTTTATTCTCCCGTTCTTGTTTCCGTTCTTCACATTCTCACCATTCTCAGGCATCATCAAGCTCTGTGTGTCACTCCTTGGGTTCACAACAGCGAAAAAGCGGGTGAAAATTTAAATTTTTTCCATCATTATCATCATTGATGCGAATTCTGCGAGGGGTGAAAAAAAAATTGTCAACGAAATGAGAAGAGTTTTTCTTTAGGGATCTCTTGAGCACTTTCAACTGGCAGATTTTCAATCACGCACAAGTGATGTTATACTCTTTAATAAATTCGGTAGAATTAAACTATAAATTGATCCTCTCATTCTAGACGTGTTCTGATGACTAAAAATATTATTGTATGAATTTGTTGTAGGGGAGACTGGGGCAAAATAATGACAGTGGGGCAGCTGTAGGCTCACTTATTTTATTATTCGAAGTTCGAAGTCAAAGAGAGATCAGTGATGCAATTCCGACGCCGTCACATTGCTATCCCGCCAAAATTTTCCCGATTTTGCGAAATAGAAATATACATCATACACAGAGTCTTCACTCTGTATGAGTGGACACAGATAAAGAGTGTGGCGCTCTCAGCGGGATGGCATGTGTAGTAGTGCACAAAAAGCGGAATAATTGCTGTTATTATGAATATCCCGCGAATTTTATCTCGCGAGCTCCTGGAGCTCGCGAGTTGGAAAAATAGATGCATTTTAAGTGAAAATTTCGCGGTTTAGTGCTCAAACAATATTTGTTAAAATTGTTTCTACTTAATTTACACTATGATTTATAATTATAAATATTACTGTCCACGATGAAAAATTGAAATGATTATCGATGAACACTTTGGAGTTTTTTGGTGCCTCCTGAACATATCTCACGAAGGTACTTATTTGTGTAGTACCTATGGTTATATGATTCGGACGTCAAAATTCTAAAATATTTTAAAGTAAAAATTCTCAAGAAATGGGTAGAATTATTTTTATTAAATTCATGTTATCTCAATAGTGGTACTTAATAGGATGTTGGTGTACAGAAACGGTTCGTGGAAGACAATTCAAAAAAGACTGTCCTAGAACCAACCACTTTCTTATATTTTAATTTTTAATTTCTTATATTTATGGGACACCTGTGTTCAAAAACCATTTCGATATCGAATTTTTGAATATCAATGTTTAATCACTTTGGATGGCCTATTTTCAATCGATTTTCATAAATTTGGATTTTTTTGAAAAATCTTGAAACTTTCAACGGACCTAATCAGTAGTAAATTGGTAACATACGCGTAAATGATTTACGTTTCGCGGATTTACTTTTTCATTTGTTCGCATGCTTGTTACTCACGCTAAGATATTTTAAAACCTACTTTCTTAAGCAGTGTCTTATTTTTGATTGGTTTATTTTTTAATTTATCAATTAATTTAATCGCTAGTAATGCGGTATGTACCCAAAAAGCATGCGAAAAGATGATACACGGATATTAGAGAGGTGTCTCCGGTGATTGCCAGTGAAAAGTTAGTCACCCTAAGATGAAAACACTTTTTTGGTTTTTCCATTTTTTGGTTTTTCCAAAGCTTTCGATCCTGATGTGGATCTTCTTCAGTGGCTGGAAGGGCATTAAATTATTTATTTGCAACGCATTTCTTTTTGACATTTTATAAAGGTCGTTTTTTGGACAATTTTTAAACTGAACTGAAGATCATAAACACTAAAAAGTTAAGGTGTTCAAAGAAATTCTAATCAAATAATTCAGGAATATATAACACGGTGATGATATCTGTTCAATCTTCTCTTTTATTCTCTCATACAACCTACATCACTTTTTGATATAAGAAAGTACAAAGGTCATCACTGTGAATACATTTTTGCATCCTTTTCCTTGACCGAAAACGCGTTTCAAATAATTTAGGGTCATATTCATATTTTAAGACGTTTTTTTTTGTTCATATTTTACCATAATGAATATTATATATATTTGAAAAATATTCAAGGATTTATAAGGAAAATCGAGGAAAACACAGGAAAAATTAAGTGATAAGGAAATTGTTTGTTCTAGGGAATTTTTCCTTGAATTCACCTTTACAAATCATTCCTAGATTCTGGACACCACTGTCCTGCAATGAATAGTTATTAATATAATAACATGAGTTTAAACAAACAAGTCAATTCATTTCTTGAGAATTTTCACCTGAAGATATCTCAGAAATTTTACATGGTACTCCTCCATAAATGTCTTTGAAGAATATATGTTCATGAAACACCAAAAAGAACACAGAAGTAATCATCTACTTCCGTCTCACGAGATAGGATTTAATTTTATTGCATTGTGTTTTAGAAAAAAAATCTTTAGGTATTACAGTAATAACGAGATTTTTTAATAAACGCCAAAGGCATTAATGAATTTATATGGAAAAATCATTAAAAAATATATTTTCTTAACTTAGACCATACTTGAAACAAAGAAATTAAAATTTGAGTGATTTGATGAAGCAGTTTCTCTAACGGATATGATTTTGAAAATATCCCGCAATTAAAGAGTGAACGAGAGAGTGCGAGCGAGAGCAATGGCATGATTGAGAAATGACAGCCTCATTGAAAAAAGCGTTGAATTTCACGAATTTTTCTCTAGTTTTTCGCGAATTTAATGTTTTAGTAAATCAAATTACAATAATTTTCATCTCATAAAGGGTGTTTCTGTGTTTAAATGTGAATAATTTGCTCAAGAGTGCACAAAATATGAGCTGAAGCGGCTTCACACACACAACCACCATTCCGAAAAATCTGGATAAATTTCGTGACGGACATCGGAATTGGGGGTCAGATATACAAATAATTCGCTTTTCTCAATTTGTCATCGATCTATTAGAGCAGAAACGGTAAGAGATATCAGCTTCCGGTCTTCGGTGACCCCTCATAAGTAAATATTATCTCCAAACAATTTTTTTCTTTTCCTTTTAACTCCCTCCATCTCCATCTCTTTCGAAATCATGATTTTGGTTTATTTCGAAGGAGTATTTTAGTTTTTTTTTTTTCATTTTACTGCTCGAACTCAAAGAGAGAGCAGTTATAATCGTCTTTTTTTTCAACATGCCACTATTCTGGAGCTTAAACGGTAAGAGATATCGACTTCCAGTCTTCGATGACCCCAATAAAAAACAAAATCTCTCAATGTTTTTCCCCCTCTCCACCGCCCCTCTATCCCCTTCAAAAACCATGATTTTTGGTTTTTCTCAAAATTGGCCCAAGCTTTTTCAGTTATTTTCAGATATTTAGAGCTAGCCCAGGCGAACATTTCGCCTAAACATACATATGACCGGAAAATTCGCCATTTTGACCTTTGAAGAATTCAAAGGTCAACCACTTTGGAGGGTCCATTTTTCAACCGATTTTGATAAATTTGGTTTTTTTTGGAAAGGTATTCGGGAAAGTAACGGTAATAGCTCTGTTTAAAAAAAACTGTTTTTCGCACTTTTTCAGTCTTTTGACGCATATAAAATTCTAACGGTAAGAGATATCAACTTCCGGTATTCGATGACCCCTCCTCAAATGACATTATCTCGTATCCAACCTCTTTATTTTCCCTCCTCCCCTTTCATGCGTCCCCTATCCCCCAAAAATAGGCAAAAATGAGGTTTTCTAATTTTTGTAGAAAATTGGCCCTGACGAGTTCGTTCATTTTTGGATATGTTTCGGAGGTAGTCCAGCTGAACATTTCGTCCTAATTAATTATTTATTTAGTGTGACTAACCTACAAACAAATCTCTTTATAGAATTTAAATCCAAAAAGAGAATGACGAAAAATATTATCAAAATCGACCCGATGTCAAATTTTCCGAGCGATACTTCGTGAAAAAATTTTGCATGACATGAAGCGAAAAAAGAGGAATTATATAGATTTCTTTGCCAGTCCGGAGCAGTTTTTCAATCAATTCACTTTGCAATAAGCAATGCTATTTTATAAATTTAGTTAATTAAAAAGAATTTGTAAAACAGTACGAGAGAGTGCGTTACCTTCAGACGACTCGAGCTTCGAAAGATTCATTTTTTAACCACGTTTTTAATTAATTTGACCCGTAAGAATAGGGTGCCGGCATTACTTATGGCCAGTCTATACTTGTGGCCTCCTAACAGAAATCTTCAATTTTTTCTCATAAATTGATTTCGAGGAACTACAAATTTAGTAATATTCGATGTGCTATCATTAAACGAAACTTTTGAACTAATTTACTTTTATATTCAGGTAGAATATTACTTATATTGCGAAAATCATTTCCGTGATGCGTTCGATGATTAAAAATACGTCAATTCGTTAAGAAATGTATTAACGATCTTACAATTTTTAATGACTAAATTCTATATCTTCAAATGCAAATATTTAGTTGTATTTTTCAAAACTTCTTTCCTTAGTAAATATATTTCCTATCCTTACTTGATTTTTAAGATTTTTGAAACAATAAATGGTTAATAAAGACAAGGCCATAAGTTATGACGAATTTGATAAGATTACTAACTTGTGGCCGCGACATTTGACGCGTGCTGCCCTCACACGACATGTATCGCAATTTGATTTGGAGAATTGTCAATCGGATTGTTTTGGTTCAGTGAATCGGATTTTTTTGGCAAATATCTATGAAAGTTTAAGGTAAGCGTTGAAATCGTAATATAAAATTGCTTATAAATAAGTGTTGTATTTGATCTCACTGTTTTTTCCCATGAACTTGTATTTTGCTGTACATAACCTAACTTTCAACTCTCTTAGGATAACAACACCAATGAAAAATAAGAGAAAACAACAAAAAAGAGCCCTAAGAGTTCAACTCAGAGGATGCGAGGATAATTGAGAAACATTGAGAATAAATTGACCACGACCAGATTATTCCAGTCCTTCCAGTTGTACCACATTCCTCACGTAAAACTTTGCAATAAAGTCTCCGGAAGAAACTTCACCACGGAGGCTTTCACAGTGTCTCTAGGAAAGGAAACAAATGAGGATATTGTAAGGTGGGCTCTTCATGCAGCCAAATATGATTTTTTTTAATCACGAAAGCCGGATTACCGGTCACCGTGAAAAGGAATCACTATTAATAGTACAGTGCTCAATTATGACGAAAATATTTGAAAAACTATTATAAAAACCATGTAAATAAATAATAAAAAATATCATATTACTTAAAATTCCTTCCTTTTCTTTTGTACTAAAATTATTTTATTACTAAGTCAGTTTTATATCATTTAAAATTGTGGCCATAAGTTATTCCACGAGTGGCCATAAGCTCGTAAAAGAGGCCACAAGTTATGAATTTCACATGCTCGGAAAAATCACATATTTTCCGACGGTTTCCGGATTTTCTTTGTAAATTCATTTGAATATATCGAAAGAAACTACATGAAAGAACCTACAGGTAAAATTTTGCTTCAATTGATTAAAAAGGTCAGCAGCTATAAGCAGATATATTCTTAATGTGGCCATATGTAATGTCTGCACCCTATTACATTTTAATAGCTACACTGAGAAAAAAGGGGGTGCGATTAACTTTTTTCCTCGTAACTTCAACACTTTTTAGGTGTAAAAATATATCAATATTTTTTAATGTTAATTTTACACCTTTTGAAGGTAAAATCAAGATGAAAAAAGGGTAACTTTAACCCCTAATACACCTATAAAGCATAATATTTACACAGATTTCGGATCAATATACTTTTTATATACTTTTTTACGCGAAATACAGGATCCAGCTGGGAAATTTTACCCGAAATTTAATGATTGATTCACTATTAACATAAACAGAAACAATCTTTAATGAAAATAATCAATTTTCATGAAAAACACCGAAGGAAAACCTTCTGCACTTCACCACAAATCACAAGACTGCTAGAAACACAATCGATCTGTCACATTTTTGAGCGTTGAGCCATTAAATTAACACTCATCTATAGGAACTATTTTAGCCCTCATCGGCAAGATCCGAGTGGTAGGCACAAATTAAGGACTGAATCTTGCCACGGATATCAATGGCGGTGGAATGAAACTGTCAATTGCACATCCTGATTTCACCTTCGAATTTTATACAAATGACAAAAGCTACAAAGATATGGATATGTTTTATTGAACCACGATGAACGATTTAACACTTTAGAAAAGCAAAAACTATTCTGAAAAAAATTGTCTCCTAAAAAATACCCCCAAAAGGAAATAAAAACACGTATTTCAACATAGAAAATTTGTTTATAGTTACCACGACACTTTTCTCTACACGAAACGCACTCACGCACATTTATTATTATTATAAAAAAAGACTAAAAACACTGAGAATCTTTGTGATAATTTTAAAAACAAATGAAATGTTTTGGAAAATATTCCATCTTGTCACTGACAGCCGAGCAACAAGGCCGGCAACATAATTTTCGTAGTTCCGCTGCTCACCACCATGAACGCAAAACAGTGTCCTTCACATATATTTAGTAAGGGGTATTTTGTATGGGAGCTTCTTAAAAGTAAGGTATGAAAGATAGGGGTTAATTGAGGCTATAATCCACGCTTACCTGGTCAGACGGGTCTTTCCACATTGAGTTTTTACAACGCAATTTAAATTCAAATTAGACCTAAAATTTAACGGTTTTTGTGTTAATACATCCTAAAATGAATAAATATTTAAAAGCAAAATGAATTCATTGACTATTCGAAGATTACATACTTAATTTTAATTAATTTATTTGCATGGCCGAAATTACACTCAAAGTGGCCGAAATTAGAAGCTGGACGGAATTTGGCACACTTCCCCTAGTCGTCCGAAGATCAAATCCAATTGAATCAATTAACGATGCATTTTTAGGTGGCTATTATTTATTTGCACTTAAATTTGAAGGATTCACAATTAGCAAAATTTAATTATTTTTAAAATATTTCTTTTTATTCGCAAAAAAAAAGATTTTTTTCATAATTCCTGGATTAATGCTTGAAATTCAATCTAAACACTTGCACTGTGCTACGGTGAGTGTAACAACCGAGACTTTTTAACATAAACTAATTTACATGAATGTTCCTCGTAAATATTCCGAAATATTTCAATTTTCTTATCACTTTTTCTGTGTTTTTTTTTGTTAGTTTGGTGTGTTCAAAGTGGAAAAGTTTTCTCCTTCTGCACAATTTCCTTTCGTCCTCCTTCTGACTTTATATGCATTTCTGCTATTTGTTGCATCTTGTTGCGCTTTTTTTTCTCAAAGAACTTTCTTTTGCCTTCTGTCCAAACATTTTTTCCCGTGACTTATCCTCACACCCTGGACTCCTTCTCAGGGAAAGAGACATAGTCTGTGAATCAAGATCTGTATGGATGTGTATGTGCAATTGAGTGGCGTCTGAGACAAAATAAAAGTGCAGTGGGTGGCTCAAGGAAGGAAACTGATGGAAAGTTGTACCAGGAAAACGAAACAATTTGTATTTTTTTGCGGGGGTGGTTCCAAGGTGGATGAATTGGTGTATGTGGAAAGTATTGTTGAAAGGCACGCTGGAAGCTATATATATGTTCCTCCCTTGTGCGTTTCATCTGTATTCCATGTAGCCAAATGGTACGAAAGTCATAGTATATAAGATTTTTATGAGGAGATAAATTAAGTCACAAATTAAAAGTTTCATGTGCTATGCTCTATTTTAGTTGCTGGGATTATTTATGCGTTCCTTTGTTGGGAAATTGCAACAATTTTCCATGGTTTTTTTTGTTCACTTCTTCTCTTTTTTTTTTGCTCTCTCGTCTTCACAAACTCTCATGTTCTTTCTTATATGTCTCTTGAAACATTTTTTTTTATTGGACTTTGCCCAAGACTTTTGCAAAGATTTTTCTTCATTTTTCATTTCTTGGATAAAATTGAAATTTTCCAGGTGGTATGAGGTAATTTTTTGGGGCAACAATTTGTCTGCAATAGTTTTTGGTTGAATCTTTGTTGTTTGTGATTAAGCTTAAAATAGGATGAATGTTTGTTCAGAGAATGTGTTTATGTGGTTATTTGGGGATATTTTATGCTATATGGACAAATCTTATAAACAAATAATACTCCCTGAAAGAAAAATATTGAAGAAGGGTGTAGAGCAACAAAATCACCTTCAAGCTCTTTTTTCTACCTTCACAGCACTGAGATTTTCCCCACTAAAATTTATTCGTATTTCACCCTCCTAGGGATTTTTCTCAGGATGATGAAAACAACACGAGGGGAAAAGATGAATGATTATTGAGATTTATTTCTCTTGTAGTTTGCATCTTAAAGGCAAGAGGTATGGTTGAGCAAAGTTGATGCAAGGTGACGCGCTAGAGAGAAGATAGGGTACACTACAGAGCTTCAATCATTCTAATAGAGCTGTCACACTGAAAATATTTTGAAATATATATATTTTTAAAGAATTTTCGAAGCAGTAGAAAGCGCGCTACCTTCGGATGATTTAAGCTTCGGACAACCCATTTTTTGTTACTAAGTTCTTAATGGATTTGACATATGGCTCTTTTCAGAAAATTTGAGGCACTTAGCTATTAAAATAAATTAGGGTAAGTGTGCCAAATTTCGGCATAGTTGCATGCAAGCGTCAAAGTCTCATGTTTGAAATGTAATATTTTAAATACAAATTGATATTTTTTTATTCTTTCTTCTGAAAGTGTTGCTTGGAACCTTGTAAAGAATTTACCGTCTTTATTTACTCTAAAATCATTCTGAGTACATTTTAAAATGAATAAAAATATAGACATAGTTTTGGTGCAATATTTCGGCCACCTTCATTCTCATAGTTCCTTGCCCTTCGGGAATCCTTTCAAGATGTTTTTCACGTCATCTCGTTTGTCGAAGCTACATTTTTTGTCATTCTTTTGCATTGTATAATCTCTAGAAAACGTAAAATTTAAAAATTCATGGAAATTCGAGGAACAAAAAAGGTGGTCGAAATTGCAAGCTGGCCGGAATTTGGCACATTTACCCTATTACAATGCATCAAATCTATTAGGAACGTGTTGAAAAAAATGAATTGTCCGATGCTTGAGCCGACCAAAGGTAGTGTAGTTACCCCTACATAGGGTGGTGGCATTACTTGTGGCCTGTCTTTACTTATGGCTTCCGAAATGATTACGAAAATCAAAGAAATGTGATATACTATTAAAATATATGAAATATTTTTAATTTTGATATTTTTCGAAATCATTTTGTCACATTTTAATTTTTTTTTGTGAAGAGGCTATAAGTAAAGATATAGGCCACAAGTAATGTCGCCACACTAATGTTATTCATATTCTTTTAATTTTTTTTCTAAAATCTTGAGTTGAAATGAAAGATATTAGATTTAGAATATTTAGAAAATTGTTTAAATATGTTTGAAGAATTTAATAAAATATTATTAAATAATAAATCTCAGATAATTAATTGAACAAGTTCCAAAAACCGAACACAAAGCTTTTTAGAAAATATTAATTAATGTTTAAGAAAACTCTTGCTGAAATATAAGTGCGATCTACTGACAAAATGATATTTTTTTGATCTCAACATTTTATACAACAACTCACTAAAATTATGTAGGCATCACATCAGCCTTATGGATATATTTCAATAAATTAACTACATCTGCTCTAAATATATCTGAGATTTTGCACAGATTTAGTACTGTTTTTATGAAAAGAATTCATTGAAAAGATAGAAAAAATATAAAAATGTATAGGATTTAGTACAGTTTAGTACATGACTGTACTATTTTTTAAGTTTCACAATCTCGTAAAAATCTTGAAGCTTAACAATGAATTACTTTTTGCACATGCATGTACTTAATATTTTAAAATTATTAAATAGAAATAGGATTAATATATTATGAAGTTAGTTAGGGACGTAAGCGGCAAGCGTAGCGAATATGTATGTACTAAACCGTTCAAATTAATTAGTTGATATTTTGAAAAAGTAGTAAAAAATTATTTGAAAATGTTAAATATGCAGGGAAGTAAAATTCAAATTATAAAACTTAAAATCTATATCAGAAGTACCATAGCGTAGTACTAAAAATTTTGCACAAATTTTGTTTCAAATCGCAAAGTTTGCAATTTTTTACAAATAAATTTTGCCAAATGACTTCAATTTATTTTTTAAAAACATTTATTAGAATTATTTTGTTATGGAGCGTGTTGGGCCTTAGATAACAAATAGATGACAGTTCTAAGCATTTAGTACTCGTGTATATAAGTCAAATCCAACACTAAATTAGCTATCAATAAAATTGTCAGATATGGATTTGCAGTACAAATACAAATACAATCTTAAAAAAAAATAGGATAATAATAAATATTTTGTATAAGAAGAATTTTAAATAACTGAGTCCAATTGTTTTTAGAACAAGCATTGTGGTAATTGTCTCAAAGTTCTGAGCAAAATAATTTTAATTTTATTTTTCTTGCAAAAGTATTTTATTGTAGATATTGCAAACGTTAAACAACAAAGTAAAATTATTGGTCTCAAAAAATTATGTATTTGGTACTAAATCAATTCATGCCCTTAGTGTAAAAGTTAGAACATGTACTATTTTTTAATTCTCTTATGGAGCTATCACAACGCAGGCAATTAAGAAGATCCAAAAATAAATGGATTATGGTGCTATCCTATGAAAAATAACAAGGAGAAATTTTCTCTCGAACATTTTTTAGTACATGACTTTTTTCATGTGCTTCTACGTAATTGACTTTTCTTTGAGTTGTTTTCTGTTAAAATTGTTTGGTAGTTTTGGAACATGATAAGGACAGGGAAATTAATCGATACGACACCCAGGACAAAAAAGTCTATTGTGCAGACAGACATAAGAATGAGAAATTGGAATCTTCCAAAGAGAAATATTCTCCTGAACATTTTTAGTACGTGACTGTTTTCATGTTCTTCTTCATAATAGTTTTTTTCATTTTATTGTTCGTTGTTACGACTGTTGTCTCCAGGTGTCGTTATGTTCCAAATCCACCAAATATGCGCGACAGGAACCAACACAAAGAAAGGCGATAAAGCAGGAACACATTTGAGCAATCATGTACTAAAAACAATGTTCAGGAAGAGGATTCCGCCTTTCTTTTTTCATTGGAAGAGTACCACAAAATCCTTAGAGTCAAGTGTGCTAATCCGAGTGCTTCGCTATCTGAATCGTTTATGACTAATCCACTTAAAATAATATTTTTACTTTTATTTCCATAATATAGTTACTACAGTAACATAATATAACTATTCAAGTTTGAGAAAAAGCAAAAATAATATTTTTATCCATTAAAAAAGTGAGTGTAATCGACTCATTTCAATCTTGTCAGCTGGGTTCTTCACTAAAAATTTTCCAGCAGTGATATTTTCGCTAATGATAGCTGGTTGATTGAAAACATTTATTGTTTTTTCCTTGTGAAAAAAAAGTATTTTAAATCCAAAGGTTTAATTAAAAGTGAATTTGCGAAAAGGCGACCCAGTTAGTGCATGCTGACTTATTTCAGTATTATCATTATTTTATAAACTTTCTTTAATATTTTTGATAATTTTTTTTCTATTATGTTTCTGAATAAAACAGTGAATAATTCTATGAAATTAAAAGAAGTAAAAAAGAATTTCATCAGTCCAAAAACAAGCGTTTAAGTAGCACTCTTCGGAAAACGATCCAGTTACCCCACCTTACTATTATATAATGCAATTCAATGAAAAATGAAATGAATCATTTTTTTCCTGAATATGTCTTTTAGTACATGTCTGCTATCATGTGCTTCTGCGTTATAGACTTCTCTTTGTGTTGGTTCCTGTAACGATTATTTGGTAAAATTGGCACGTGGATTATGCAGGAGCACATAAGAATAGTCATGTACTAAAAAAATGTTCAGAAGTAGGCTTCCCGGAATAGAACCATTAATTTAAACATTTAGTTCAGGGATGTACTAAATTAATTCATGTAAATATTCATTGACAAAATTGAATTGAATTAAATCGACCTAGGCTTAAGTTCTAAGAGGTATTATAACATGAATTAATGATGTACTTCGGAAATTGAATGGTTTATGCTGAATTACTTAATATTTTTCAATATAATAGCACCATTGTCCTTTTATACTAATCTACAAAGGAGCTTCAAATGTTGATCACATGTTGAACAACAGGGTCAAACGTCACTCTATTAAGGGTATAGAGGAGTTAATCAATTTATGTGTGGAATTTACAACGTGAATAGACAGGGGTGTTTATTATTTTGTGCTCAATGTACGAGGGTGGAATCTTTAGAATATTCATTCTCAATAGCATGTTTCTCATATCATTTTAGGGAAAAGTTTCTTCGAGAGACTCCTCCATGACAATATACTTGAATACTTTCTCACACTTTTCCCATTTTCACTTTACAACATTCATTCCCCAATGGCTTTTGTTCTTGGCCTCTGTGCACCTTCAAGAAAGTTGGTGGTTTTGGTGGGAAAATTTTGCAGAGTGCATTGGAGAAATACAATAAATCATAGATAAATAAATGTTATACATGGGGGATGTTAAAAGTTCATAAATCCATAAATATGAATTGAAATTTCCAATCCTTTAAATTGGAAAATGGAACAAAATGACATCATGTGTGAGTTTATCCATGGAAAAAGGGGGGTTGGATGTGCTTCAAAAAGGGTGAGAGATTTGGTAAATTGAAGTTGGTTGGCAGCTATCAAGAGTTGTGTAAAACCGAATTGTACTACCTATATTCATATATGATGATTGTGTTTTCGGGGGTGGCATGGAAGAAGAATATGGGCACATTTAGTAAAAGGGGTTGGGGATTGGGTGTATGTATCAATTGAGGGAAAAAGATATGAGAGAGAGTTTGCAATGAGAGGGATGGCTTTTTGGAATGATGTTTTGTCTCCAGCATATGTTGTATATGTATAAATCAAATTTTCCCATTGCGCCAACATAAATTACATCAAATGCATGAAAAGCTCTCCCAGACATTTCCGAAAGATGTCTCGTCGTCGTGTTCGCGTGATTTGGCTTCCGTTTTCAGATAACACACATTCTCCCCATTGTCTTTCCCTTAGTTGGGGAAAATGTATTGTTTGAAGTGGAAACGATATTCCCAGAGCTTGAAATTGTTACCAACGGACACCCACATCGATCTCCCTTGCACCTTGGAGTTTGGGGTGACGGGATGGCGGAGGGTGTGGAAAAAAACATTGGGGGAAAGGGAGATTGAGACTTTTCCACATCCTTCTCGTACACCGATCTCATTCATGCCAACTCTCAATGAATGACTTTTCCAATGGGGTTGGGCAGGGAGTAAAATGCATGTGGATGGTCTCTCAAAATTCACGTGATTGGAATGCAATGAGGGTTTCGGATACGTTGCAAAAAAAATCCTCCAACAATGTGGAGAAAATTGAAACAGAACTCCACAATCGCGAGTAATGTTGATATTTTCACGGCTGTAGAATACTCATGAGAATTGCGAGTTTATTGCAATTTTTTTCTCAATAAAATGTATTTGGTTTTGGAGTTAGGGATGATCCCCTCAATCCTCAATTCGAGGGAGCTTAAATATTTAGGATAAATATTAAAGATCCCCAATTGCATAAAGTGCGATGGGTGTACAAAAAGATGGCCACAAAATTATTTTACCAGTGGGCAATTCTGTAATATGACAATGTCATATGACAAATTTAATTTTTTTCTTTGGTAAATTCGGAAGAACTAATCGTAAATCAGATTGATATCAGTTACTAAAACCTTCATACACCTCTTTAGAATGGCCTGTCCATTAGATATTCACTGGGCTTTAATGTTGTCCTGCTCCTGAATTTACTACAAAAAATTTTCATATGACATTGTCATATAGTTACAGAATTCCCCTACAGGTCAGAGGTCTTCGGTCAAATAACATCCGCGGCATTTTTCATATCTCTCTCTTTCTCTCTGGGTACACCCAACTTCCTCGGCTGGTAACCCTACAATCAGGGGCTCATTAAACCTAATAAAAAGTGAAGCTATTTTTCACTTTTCCTTGAAAAAATTTTGCAGATATTGCACCGCAACTTCAACAAATTTGCTCGTAATTCATGTATTATTTCGGCGAACATTATGAAATATGTATTTTTAGATAGCTTTTAATGCAAGATTTAGAAATATATCAGACTCATAAGTCAATTCTCTTTAGGAAAAAACTTGCCAATAGTCTTCAATAGAGATGGTAGAATTTCAGAAATTTCACAGCAGTCGCCATCTACTTTAGGCGGAAATTCATGAAATTTCTTGAAATTTACCAACTCTAGTTTACAGTACCTCAATGCAGAAACATATGGAAAACTGAAATGTCGAGAGGCCTCTGCTACAATGCTGATGCTGACTTACAAAACATATAACCTGAGAAGAGGCTTTTCCATTGTTTAGTCCTAGAGGTTGGTCTCGACGCTAAGATGGCGATGGACACACGGGGGGTGAGTTAAAAGAAAGAGATGAAATAAAATTCTATTCTCTTGTCTACTATACTTTATAACGAAATTCTTTTTGCACTTTGAATATGTTTGTTTAAACTCGAGGGCATAGACCGGATTTTAGTAAGAAGGGGCCAAAGTTGAAATAATGTCAGTTGGTGTTAGAGGAGAATATTTTTAGAGGATTATCCCCCAAAGAAACATTTTTTGAGTTCAAAGAACGAAAGTTTTCTCGAAAAATCGCACATAAAAGAATCATTTTAATCGAATTCTTATTAATTTAAGCTTATTGATACACCAATAGGGGGAAGTGGGGTACCTTTGAAAGTGGGGTTTGAAATTGGAAATTTTCTCTTATGTTTAAGTGGAACTGAGCCATATCATAATGTAATTCAGCTTCACAATCTGTTTGTGCAGCTAAATTAAATATATCACGATAAGGCTCAATTTTATTTAGAAATAGGTGAAAAATCCCAATTTTCAAGGTGTCCCACTTTTAAAGGTGCCCCATTTCCCCCAACAATCCATTTTGACAACTTTAAACCTTTATAGCAAATGTTTTTTTTAGGAAATTCTGTTCTTAAATTCATTTCTGACCTGTTTTTGATGAATTTAAGCAAAGATACAAAAACGTTCTCATGGATCTGAATAACGTTCCATAAGAAATGTTATAATATGCTAGATATACCTGCAATTTAAGCCGAGAGATGGCTTAACGTGAATATATTGAAAATACTAATTAGACTACATTCCATCCATTTTCCAATAAACCGTCTCTCGATTTAAACTACAAGACTGTCTAGGTCACAAGATTAGAAATACTTCAGACCTAATTTCAAAAATCAGTTTAAATACTATTTTAATTCGATTTTGATTATTTAAAGTTGATCGGATAGCTTCTAACTGAATATTTGCATTAGTTTTTTTTTTAAGAGAAAATACTAAATTTTTCTGGTTTAAAGAAATGGAATACGAAAAATAGGTTGAAGTTTTCTTTGAAATCTCCCTTTCGAAAGGCAAATTATGAGCTTTTTGTTCAAAAAAATTTATTCTCTATTTATTATAAATTCAAATTATTTGTAAAAACGAAAAAAATAAACATTCTAAAAGTTCAACAACTAAAAATTCTCTAAAATATTTCTGAAGTGAAAATCCCGAAAAAAATTCTTTTATGTCTTTTAAAAGTTAATTTTAACCTAATCTTGATGAACCTTTCAGATTTCTTAAGTTGAAAGCTTGCTTAAAGATATCAAGAAGATTTTTTATTGAAGAAATTGCCTGGAGATTGATTAAAAAATCCAATGAAAAATACTTTTTACAACCTCAAAAACGTTTTCGCAGTTTCTTTTAATATTTGTTGTATGTGAAGATTTGAACTACTTCACGCGGAGGTTGCGGGAAGTTTAAAAGATTCCCTAAAAGCATTAGACAACATTGCACCTTTTTTGATAAAAATTGATTAAAAAATTCCCCAAAGCCCACCAAAAATTCACTTTAAAATTTTAAATATGAGATCTTTTTAAAAAAAAATTACCGCAAATCCATTTTTGTTCTGAATTAAACGATTTTGGATTATTTAAATCTTTCAAAGGCTTCAAGAAAAGCTTTCTCAAGCCAGTAAGGGCGCTTGTCTTTGGACAAAATGCCTCTTAAGATGAGACACATCTCAGTCTTTTTGAATTATTCTTAGTGTGTGTGATTTCTTCACTTTTTAAATTTATTTAGTATCCTATAATAGGGGAGACTGGGGCAGTAGTAAATATCGGTAGTAGGTAGTAGGTAGTAGTAAATAAATATAATTATTGATAAACTTATTGAATTATTGAAAAAATATTGAATGTATTAGTTTCTTTTAAACGTTCTAATTTTTTATATCCTTTACAGTTTATTGGACGATTTAGTATAAATTATTGCACAATTCCCGTGAATTGTGCAAAAGTTCCAAAGCGATTGGGATGAAAAGCAGGAGATGGGGTGAAATGTTGAAAGTCAGATTGTACACTTGTATGTAAAACCAGAGGGTTTAGTATAGCAATTTGGTAAATTGTTGGATAAAACACAAACAAAACTATCAAATGTGAAATGTTGCAATATTTATTTGTGTTGCAGAAGGGACAGGATGTTTTGAAGTATTTTTTGGTAAACATCAAAATGGGTGTAAATATGGGAATTTAGTGTTTGGTGGTTTCCGTGAAAATGATCAAACATATTCTTGCTATATAGCCATAGATTTTCTCGCCAATTATCTCGGGAATTGTCAGGAGTATAAAGGTGCATCAATGGAGCTTTTAATTAGTAAGTTGACTTGATGTTTCTCAAGTGGATTTTCTTAATTTTATCTCTTGCTGTTGTAATAATTTTACTGTAACCACATCCTATGAAAATTTTCTCCTTTGCCAATTGCTCAAGTACCATTTAAGTGCACTTACAATATTTTATCTCTGTGCCGATGCATTTAGAGAAAATGCACTCAGGCTGTTTATTCTCACAATATTAGTTTTCTCAGCAAAGAGGTGTTGTGCGGTAAGGTGTACTGAATTATGCGATTTTCATGTGTTTTTCTTACTTCATTCTTTTCGTGCAGTAAAAAAGTTGAAGTTTTTTTTTTTATTTTTATCGCGGTGTTGTGGGTTGTATTTGTATTCACGCTTTTATTTATTCGATTTATATCTTGGAGGGAAATCAATCAAAACCAAAGGCATGTTTAAGCATATTCACGTTCTTCTGCTATTGCCTGGTTTCTTGAGTATTGGATGGGGTTTGTGTGATTTGAAGTTGGGCGGTTTTTGGGGGTTGAGTTTTGAGCAATGCGATGTAGGGGAGAGTGGAGCTATTTCACTAATGAATTTTGTTTTAAAATTTACGACATGTCTTTTTCATGATAAGAAAAAAATATACATAAAGGAAGTAGATCTTCTCGTCCCTGGTGAAAATAAATTAATCACCAAACGAATAAAAACAATGAAAAGTCATCTTTAGACTTTGTTCAATTAAAAGAAATATATAGTGAGTAATGAGTTAACAATAAAACATATCGTCAGTTAAATCAGCATTTATCGTAACTTCATTTTTGCGATTTTGAGATATATACATATTTGGAATCAGCGTAATTTTGTTTATTAAACGCACTTGTGAAAAAGAAACTTTTATAAGCCCAATAAAAATTATTTTAAATAAAAATTATCGTAAGTGCCCTTAATTAAGAAAAATTTATCAGAATTTGTCGTAACTTCCATTTTTGGGGAAGTTACGACAAATTTCCATACAAAATTTTCAATAATCAGCATTTGCCGTAACTTCTTTTGCTCACTTGCGTGGCTTGTAATTTGCAGCAAAATTGTAATATTTCTCAATAAAACGTTCATAAACTCTTCCAAATATCGAAAGACAGTGCGAATAGTGTAACATGAAATCATTTTAATTCAATATTTGCGAGAAAAAAAGTGAGAAAAAATCCCTACCCATCTGTCATTAATTCAAAACAAAACAAGCGACGTGGCGCACAAAATTTATTCAATAAAACTTATGAAATAAAAGCTTTTAGGGACAGGGATAACAGTATTATTGGCTAATTTAGTCAAATAAAGGCGCTTATTATCACTAGAATAATTCATATTGATATAATGCATTTTTGAAAATTGTCGTAACTTCCAGAATCTTCATACATTGGAAGTTACGGCTTTATAAACGATGGAAGTTACGACAAAATATTATTGTGTTTCTTCTAACATATTTCTCAATATTGCAGCTTTTAAATAATTCTATAAAGATTTTCTCGAGTTAACTTACAGTTTATTAGTGCCACTTTGATTATTTTGACTCAAGAGTATCGCATTCGGGGCTCATTTTTAAGAAAAATAATATTGAACTGAAAATTTCGTCTCCTGAAAAGTTGTCAAAAGGAAGTTACGACAAATGCTGATTTAACTGACGATATTCTTTCATGATAAATGTGCATTCAAGGTTTTAAATTTGAACCATCCAGAAAAGATTCAAATAATGATCATTAATTTTTTACTATATAAAGTTGTCCATAATACACCTTGTTTAATTAAATTTAAGCTCACTGAATGCCACTCGCACATCTTAGAGAGTCGAACCTCTAACACTTGAACAACGATCTGACGCTCGATCACTTCCTAATTCTATGATTTTGACATAATTTTTTTTAATTAATAATAAAAACAATATTAAAACTAACTAAGGGGAAACTGGGGTATCACCGAATACTGAAAATTTTCAAATAGATATTAAACTTCAGAAGACGGGACCTGTATAAATTTACAAATAGTACGGGGATGCTTGATGCTTGACCATTGAAGAAATGGTTCTCATAGTCTAAGTAGCTTATCTACTACTTACTATCATAGGCATTACATTTACCATTTTAACAATTTTTAACATTTAGGACAGAATCACATTTACAGTAAAATGCTCACTGTATTTCGTTAATTTACGCATTTTCATTGCAATTCTTACGTAAATTCTCGATTACTGTATTACCTTATCTCATACTCGGTGGCACTAGGTGAAAATAATATTAAAAAATTGAAGAAATAGAACGAAAATGCGATAAACGATAAGCAAAAAAAACTGTACGATTAATTCTCTTACAGTTTTATTTGCTCACCGTTTATCGCATTTTCGTTTTATTTCTTGAATTTTCTTATACTATTTTTATATAGTGTCACCGAGTATGAGATAAGGTAATATGGTAATGGAAAATTTGCATAAGAATTGCAATGAAAATGTGTAAATTAACAAAATACGGTGAGGCTACCGCGAGCATTTTATTGTTAATTTGATCCTGCCCTTATTGATAAAAACAGTACGGCATGCCCACTTACAGGTAACCTTACCTAGACACAACATAATCTTATTTTTAATCCTGACCTGACCCTTATCCCTTGAATGTTTCAAATTGACCTTAATGGTTCTATAAGGCAGGCATTTTACTTCTTGGACCTCTATTTTACGGTAGATTATATCTCTAAAGAGCGATCAATGGATCAAGTCATAGAGCACTCGCTCTACGATGCATGATTAGTTTCGAATGCTCTGTAGGAAGAGCCTGGCAAGTTGGCCTTTTTATATGGAGCTATTTGAAGCCAATTCCTAAATTGATCTCGGACTCAGCTCACAGTGCTCCAAGAAAAAAATTATTTAAACAAAAATTTAGTATATTTATCCCTACATACGGAAAGGTATATTATAATACGGAAAAACTTCTCATTTTTTAAATATTTAGCATAACGGTAGCGAGTGCAAAAAAATTCCATATAAATTCAAATCGAAGTATGAGAAAGTGACTTCAAATTTCAGGCAACTTGCCAGGGGGTTGCTCTGTAGGTCACCAGGAATTTTTCTGGTGTTAAAAGTGTTCGGATTGCATCCAGTGAGCTTCACTGCACTTGATTCCACGGGCATGGGACTGACAACCTCATTCCGTATAAGAAAAAATAATAAATCGTGTCTAGAAATCTTGTTGCGGGAAGGCCTAGGTCCTTCATAAAAGGTTGTGCCAGAGTTATTATTATTATTATATCTCTAATCTTCTTACATTATCTTATATAAAAAAGTAATAATAAAAGTAATACCACTGGTATCTGAAGTAAATGGTTTTATTGAAAACTTAAATTTCGAATTCCGGAATACGTGAAATTCTGGACTTAATTTGTAAGTTCAAATGATGATAATCTAGTTATAATTTGAAGATTATGTAAATCTAAAGTACTTTGAAGATTATTATTAAAAAAAAATTTTTTTAGGAGAGTTATCATAGTGTAAAATTCCAGAGCTGTAAATGAATAAATATGGGCAAAACAAAGTACATGGTAGCCTCGTCAGTAGCAATTCCGGCAACATCTACGGAGAGGAACGGCGAACAAGGTTAACGATGAAGGACTACGACTTTGAGGTTGTTAACTCCTTCGCGTGCCTTGCGTCAACAGTCACAGCCGACAACAACATCTGAATATGGAAAATTTTGTCACTGGCTTCACCGAGTGATAACATCATCTTCACCGAAAAATTGACAAGTGAAATACATAAACTCAAAGTGATCCTTTCACGTGAAGCTGTCGCAAGTAACAGAATCTCTTTTGCTATCACTTCAGTGAAGCGTTCACCAATTTTGACAGGTGATCACTTCACAGAGTTACAGAATTCCCCCCAAGAACGCCAGCTTTTTAGGGGTGCGGAATTATGGAATAGTGGCACATAACGGGCTTCAATAACAACGGATCGGTCAGTCCAAGATCGGTAATTGATTGTAGCGCCAGTTAAGTAAGTAAATAGTAACACTGTTTAAATTGGTTTATACAGGAACTCCGATGTTTTCCGGAATTCCAAATTTTACCCTACATTGAGAGAAATCCGAAAAAGTTAAAATAACATTCCGGAAATGTTTATTTTACCCTACAGTATTAATCAGAAATCGGTGTAAATATTACCCTTCTTATGTGTATTAGGGGTTAAAGTTACCCTTTTCATGTTAATTTTAGCCTTAAAAAGTGTGAAAGTTATGAGGAAAAAAGTTAATCGTATCCCCGTTTTTTTCTCAGTGTACATTCAGCTTTTATTATTTGAACATTTCATTTCAACATCTTAAGACTACTTTGACTATTAAAGGATCAGTAGGTAGTAATTTCAATATGGTTTTCTTTTTAGTACAGAAAATAAGTTATACATATTTATACAATAAGGGTTACGATTAAACTCACTGCGAAGTTCTCAATAAATAAAAATAATTATTAATTAAAGAATATAAGATTATAACCTTTAAGAATAAAGATCCATTGAGAATGGTGAATAAGTATTTAATAAATTATCATTCAAAAAGTTAATGGTTTAGTAAGAATGATATTTCAGCCCATTCTTCTTTCTAAGAGATAGAAAAAATTCAAACTGTCTCTTGTCAAAAGTGCCCCGTGCTCCCTTACAAAAGTGAGAGGGTGAAAAAAAAGTTACACGAAGGCCAAGAAGGTGTTAAAGGCATTGGAAATAAACCCGTTATCGTTTATTCAATTTATGGGAAAAACGAATAAATGGGAGGAAAAGTGAATTGTGGGTGTATAAATGCAGAATGGGGAGATATTGCAAAAAGTGGAGATGAAGGAAGCACAAACCCCATGGTTGGTGCCTGGAAGAAGAAAATAAAATCGCGCAGTTTTTTTTCTCCATTCTGACGGAAAAAACGATATAAATTTATGTGGTAGTGTTTCCAAGAGAAAAAATCATAATGGGAAGGGATAAGAGGGAAAAGTGTCTATGGAATTATCTCGATTTTCCACTCAATATTCCTATTTAATACTCAGAAAATTGTTAGTATTGTTTAACATGATTTTTTTTCTGTGTGCCCCTTCATTCGAGCTAGGGGTAATTCTTTAACAAGATAATTAAATAGGGATGCTATAGTAATTTGTTTTGAGAGCTTTCTCCATGTATCCTGTATTAATTTTTGGTATGGGACATTTTTTAGGGATAGAGGAATAGGTTGTAGGAAAGTTTTTGTATATTTGTTCCATATAGTGCTTTTCATCCTTTCGTTCTAGCATAAAATTTTTTTCCCTCTACTCCTAATTCTGTTTGTAGCATTTCCTGCTAAATTCACTGTATATGTGTATCAGTTGGTTTAATCGAATGAAAAAGCTCGCGTTTATTCATTGAATAGCCTCTAGCAGCATTTTATGTGGCACTTAAGCTAAATTCACGTTCATATAAAAAAGTATTGAACTGATAAAATTGGATTTCAATATCCCGGAAAAGTCAAGGATGGGTGTCCGGGGGGATGCGTGGAAAGTGGTATTTTCTCTGTCTCACATGGCAAATAGTCCATTGTCGGGATGGGGTTTGTGTAACTCTTGCTATTTGGACTCGAGCTGGATGTTTGCTTTTCTCTTTGCCATTTCCACCTTATGCGGGTGATCCAGAAGGTCAAAGGGGTGTGGGAAAACAGTTCGTCCAGACAAGCTGAAAAATCGACAGCAATACCATTTAATTGTTACAATAACTCTTTCTCTTCATTTTTCACCTTTAGATACTCCCGAAGTAACTTACAAAGGGACTTATCTGTCCTGAAGTTAATCTACGGAGTTTATTGCAGCGATGGTGCATTTCTTAAACTCTTAGTGTTAAACATGATATAGTTTAAAATATCAATTATAAAGTTAATACACTGAGAGAAATCTGAAAAAGTTAAAATAACATTCCGGAAATGTTTATTTTACCCTGCAGTATTTATCCGAAATCTGTGTAAATATTATCCTTTTTAGGTGTATTAGGGGTTAAAGTTACCCTTTTTCATGTTAATTTTACCCTTAAAAAGGTGTAAAATTAACATTAAAAACTGTTGATATATTTTTACACCTAAAAAAGTGTTAATATAACGAGGAAGAACAGTTAATCGCACCCCCGTTTTTTCTCAGTGTAGGTACACTGAGAGAAATCCGAAAAAGTTGAAATTACATTCCGGAAATGTTAATTTTACCCTGCATTATTGATCCGAAATCAGTGTAAATATTATGCTTTTTAGGTGTATTATGGGTTAAAGACACCCTTTTTCATGTTAATTTAACACTTAAAAAGGTGTAAAATTAACATTAAAAAATGTTGATATATTTTTACACCTAAAAAGTGTTAAAATTACGTGGAAAAGAAGCTAATCGCACTCCCTGTTTTCTCAGTGTACACTAAAAAAAGAGAGAGCGATTAACATTTTTTTCTCAGAACTTTAACACTTTTTAGGTGTAAAATATATCAACATTTTTTAATGTTAATTTTACAACATATTGAGGGTAAAATTAACATAAAAAAGGGTGTCTTTAACCCCTAATACACCTAAAAGGGGTAATATTTGCACCGATTTTGGATCAATACTGCAGGGTAAAATTAACATTTTCGGAATATTATTTTAACTTTTTCGAATTTCTCTCACTCAGTGTAAATATAAATATCTACGTAGATATTGCCATTATTCGCAGTGCAACCCCCTGGGAGTAATATATCATAATTTTTTGAATATAAGATTTTGGAAAAAGTTGAATTATGTGTTTTATAGGTCAAACGGTGAGAGATAGCGATGCAGGGTCTTCGAGAAACCCCTTATAAGTCTTCCCTGGGATTGTTAGTATGACCTACATTTTATCAACTTGCTTTTGTATGGTTTTTGACCACAATTTCAAATGATTTTTAAAAAGTTCTTTTATAGCTAAGATTTTTGCAAGAAATGAATGAAGAGTCTGAAATATTTGGTCGCATAGGATAGATCTGAGCAGAATTAGTCAGAGGTAGAAATAGACAGTGAGATCTTATAATTTTCTTTAGAAAGAATATTAAGCAAAATACTATTTAAACACAGTAAATAACTTCCTCTTCAATCATTGAAATAGTTATCAGTCGGATTTAAAGAAAATGTCATTTGATGGCCAATTTCGCTCTACGTGTATTTCTATGACTTGCATTTTAAATTCCAACAAGTAAATAAATATGTTTTCACTAAGCTTCTTAGCTAATTGAGCTAATTGATAACTCAAATATTAGATTTTGGTTGGAAACTAATATTTCAGTATCGTAGTTTGGCTGCAGAATGGTGTGGCTTTGCTTTATCGAACATTTAATAATTACTATTATTTTCTTTTTAATAGAAATTAGGGACACTAGCAATTAGGGTTAAACCTCAAAGCAAAGAACCGTATATGGATAACCGATTTTATAAAAAAAGAAATCAAAATTGCATTGCTTATAAATTGAAAAAAAAAACAATGAATTGAAAGCGTACTTTATGGCATACGAAAAAGAAATGTATCCTTATATCGTGGAAAAGTTTTGTCTTTTTGAGAGAAAATTGTATAATAATTTTTATTCCAATAAGGATATGGGATAACGTTGCAGCTTCGCGAGATACTTGATTTCCTGAGTAGATTTGCCTTAATGATTTATTATTTATTAATTTTTGTTAATACAAGATAGCTTAGGATGATTATTATTGAGTTTTAAGTGGAAATCAATTAACGGTTTTTAAGTTAATCGATGACTCATAAAAAACTGAAAATTCAAACATGTTTAAAAATTCAAAGCCCTTTCCAGTGATCCTAAATATTTGTCAATTGCATTAGACGATTGCAAAACTCAGATGACGCGACCGATTCAACTCCGATAAATTCACTTAAAATATAATTAATATTTTTATTTCCATAATTAATCACTGCAGTAACATAATATAACAATTCTAAGAGAAACCAAAAATTATATTTTTATCGGTTTAATTAAAAATTGATCCAAATTTGATCCTTTTGCAAAGAATAGACCAAATTTCTAACTTTGAATGCATTCTTATCATAATAGAACATGTTAATTTGATCCATCCTTTGCAAAAAGGGGCAAATTTGAATAAATTTGATCCATTTATTTTTACCAGTGAAAGCAAGATCATGAATTTGATTTAGGCATCTCGTTCTAGGTCTACCACTAGGCCGAAGTCTCCTCACATTGGCTTGCATAGCTTTTCTGGGGAAGCTTTCTTTTCGAAAGCCTCACGTTTATATATTACGCAACACTAAGTCCTTCTCACCAAAACAGCATGCATTGTACGTTTTTAGAGTTACAGTAGAGTCTCGCTATAGGCCATATTTGGTTCCGGATTTGACACTTGGGTCGCACTATAGTTCATGTTCCACTTTCTTTGCGTTTTTGGTACTTGTCCTCGCTCTCTTCATTATGGATCACAATTATCACAACTACTCAATAAAGTTTGCCAAAAATATTAAAATAATTATGACAACATTGCACGTCGCGTACTAAAAAACATAACCTAACTTAAAATCAGTGTTTTGAAATCAACGGTCGATTAATTGTGGACTATAGAGCGATGGCCTATAGCGAGGTTCTACTGTATATTTTACAAGGAGAACATTTCAAACAACTTTAAAGCATCAAATCGTTTGGAATACGCCGATATAGATATGCGTAGGTAACGTGGGTAACCTAAAATAATACAGGTTAACCGAAAAATTAATCATCTTTAGTACAATTGGCCCATAAATCAATTGAAAGATAAAACATAAGACTCTCGATATGAAAATCAAAAATAAAATCGAGGGGACGTCGAAGAATATTATAAATAATCCGATCAGACGATATCACTCCCCAAATCCCTCAAATTAGGGTGGCCTGATTCTTTTCTCATGAATCAACTTTGTGGTTCTTATTGAGGTCTTCATGTTCCAGAGTGAGGATTCTCTGGTGAATTGGGTTTGTGGTATTCCTTGAATTTGTGCGATTTGTGAGGAATAGTGAGTCATTTCACTTTTTTTTACACCGTGCACACGGAAAGTATCCCTTTCACCTCTGGCAACACTATAAGAGCGCATCCATGTGAAAAGTGTGAGAAATGGGATGAGTGGTGAATGTTGGTGTATTCAAAAGGCAGAAGGTGAATTTCGTACACATGACTTGTGTTAAATCTTTCTTTTCATGGGGCGTATGAATGGCTTATAAGTCCATTCGCAATTGAAGGTTTCAACATGATAAATGTATGTAATTCTGGGAGGGTAAAAATTGCTAAGAGATCATTCTACTGTTGCACACAGAACATGGCGTAAATCTTCTATTCTTTGGGATTTTGCTGTCATTGAGAATGAAAGTGTTGCTCATGTGTGTTGGTTTTTTAACTAATAGTGCTTTCTCCTCTTTAGCCGGTCTTATCTCACAATTTTCAATCCACATCGACACGCTGGAAAAAATCTCCAAAGCACTAAGCTCATTTCACACATACTTTGTGGTTTTGCCTCAATGGAATCAATATGACATTAAAAAAAGGGGGCGAGATTTGAGTGCGAGAGATTGATCTTGATGCCATTCTATTGAAAATTCTCACAACCAATCTTGTATTTTTACATTTTACCATCTTTATCCACATTGAAATTTTAGTTTAAAATTCTCATTCATGCGAATCACTGATGTATCCTCCAAAGTATTATTTGAATTTATGCCATGATTCAAATCATATATGGATGTCGTGTGAATGAGGGAATTGTGCAATGAAAAGTTACGATAAAAAAATTTCATATAACATTTTGATATTCATTATGAAGTCGGGAAAAAAACAATACCGGAAATATTATCTCCGATAAAAGACAGACTGAAATTCAATTTATATTCGAAAGTACCTTATGTTTGTTGAGTATTGTGGTGACTTCTGTTCGAACGTTCCATTCTATAGGATTTTAAATCGATACAGATTTAGAATTTACTTAGATTTCTTGGAATTTAAAATTCTGAAATAAACAAGCCGGATAATGAAACTTATTTTAGAAAGTTTGAAATATCGTCCACTTTGTTTCAAACATCGGACACTTCAACCAAAATTGATTACAAACATGAACGTGTCTTTAAATATTTGTAGACTAATCTTTTCTTTCTAAATATCTTACTTTTCTAAGAATGGTGGTACAAATTCCATTTAATTTTAGACATAGAGGAACTCTGCCAAATATCACATCTTACAATATCGGACACTGCAACTAAATTGATTAAAATTATAGTAATTTTCGATTATTTAATGAATAGCATTTTTTCTAAATATTTAATATTTTTTAAATTATATCGACATAAAATCAATTCAACTTTAAATAATAGGGGAGCTGTATCAAATTTCGAACAGCTTGAAATATCGGACACTTTTTGTGTAGTATCAGTCACTGCAATTAAATAGATTGAAATTATAGATTTTTTTCAAGTGTGTTATGAATAGCTTTTTGTTTCTAAATATTTATTGTTTTTCAGAATATATTATAAACACAAAATTTCTTTCAATTTTGAATATAATATGAATATTTTCTTCCGCATGCTACTTCGCTCCGGCAATGCTATACAGGATTTTGTCATGATCAGCCTGTGATATGGGGTTTTCTGCCGTTTTAACCACTGAGGCTGTAATGAATGACGGCGGCAGACGCTACTCGAATTCTCGTTGTCGACTGCGGCGATATATTGTAAAAGGACTCGAGCTTATGTTAATAAATATATAAAATGAATAATAAATAAAAACAGTAGAAAATCCCTTATTGAAATTTTATTGAAACAAATATTCTACTAAATACGCGATAGAATTCTTTGTATTGCTAGTGGTCTTGTTTGGCTGAGGTAAAGTACATTCGATTATGTTTATAATTTAATATTTTTATTCATTGAAGTTTGTTTAAATTTGTATTTATAGTGATTTGTTCCTAGATTTAAAGTGATTTTTTTAAGTAGAAGAAGTTTTATTTGTGAAAAATAAATATTTTGTTAATTGCTAGACCGGGTTAAGTTTCTAATATCGTCCACTTGTATTGTCTTTATAAACTTTCTTTATTTTACAAGTTGTACTTATTTCATAAGAACAATGAAAACGTAACTTTTAAATCAAGGTGCTGAGGAAAATTTTTTAAAAGTATTCCGAAAGGGCAAGAGACTTTGAGAAACTTGTTGTACGATATTTAATACAATGCGGACAATGTTACAAATTTTGTATCCGATTATTATTATTATTTTTTCTTGTACGGGATGAGGTTGTCAGTCCCATGCCCGTGGAATCAAGTGCAGTGAAGCTTACTGGATGCAATTCGAACACCTTTAACGCCAGTAAAATCCCTGGTGACCTAAGGGGGATTCGAACCCGGGACACTTGCATCATAGAGCGAGTGCTCTACCACTTGACCCATTGAGTGCCTACAATAGTCTTTCCATTATTAGTCTACATCTACAATATTAGTCTAATACACAATTAGTCTACAATAGGGTTTTCAAAATCCCGGGATTTGATCAGAATTTCAAAAAACGTCGAAATCCCGGAATTTCAGGAATCCGGTATCCTGTATTGAAAACCCTGAAAGAAATTATTTTAAAATATAATGTTAAACAACTTTTCAAGATTTCAAACTATACTCATAAAATCCTTACGGGAAAAGAATTTCGACTTATGTATATTAAAAATATTACATCTCAAGTTTGGACATTGCATTGGTGCTTTTAAGAAACCTGTTTGAAATACTGCTGCGTTCTTTTATATCATTCTAGTTAGGCATTTGTTTACTAATGTGTAGTATTTATACTTTAGGCATTGCAACGGTAGTTATTTTCCCTGCGTTCTTCACAGACCTGTCTTTAGATGAAGTGCAATATTGATATTATAACAGTTCATCAGTTCATTAGAATTGACGGAAGGTTACTTCCGATAGGGCACTGATCAATCTGGACTTCAAACAATTATTTCTCGTCATTTTCAGTTTAGACCAGCATATATCATTTCATCGAGTTCATATTTAGTGAAGTGAATCAAAACCAACAACCTGGCTATAACAACCGGCTTAGCAGTTTGACCAAGACTGGTCGGTCACAGGTCAGTTAAGTACTTCAAACTAGATTTAGGCCCCCCCCCCCCCCCGAACACAGTCAAGCTTTTAATACCCCCTACGTTACCCAATTACAACGCTCAAACCCCGGCTCCAGAAGGTTTCAAGTCCGTTATACGGGCTTCAGTCCTAAGGCTTAGCCGTATGGCTCAACTTATTTAATTTCTTATCAGTAAAGATGGAATATTTGGATTTAAGATTGGATTATTAAACCAAAAGCACAAGTTTGCAAGGATTAAATAAATTTTATTATGATTGGATTTTTAATTATTATTAAGGATTTTGAAACTAGTCTGAAGATCGCTTTACTCAGCGTGGCAATAGCCTGACCGCAACACTGATCTGCGATGAGGAACGAAGATCCTTCAGTTAAACGGTCACCATCCGGATACCAGTAATGGCTTCCTGTCCACTATCTTTTAGAATTTTTACTGAATGCGGAATAGATTGCACTCAACCACGTCCAATTGCTCAGCTAAAAGGATAGATCATCCGATAGGATAGCAGTCGGGCTATGTGGTGTGTCGCCGCCACATAGCTAATTTCCTTCCAATCCTCTTGCCAATTTCCCAAAGACATCCGTTGCGTCCGTTGCCCAGTTTGGCAGTAGTTGCACTACAACACCGACTGGGATACGAGACATTATCAAAATCCATACTTTCTTCTTTTGTTGTACACTGAATACAAAATAGTTGGGGGGCTTTCAGGCTTTACACAAACTCTGGCTTCGAACACTTCATATTTTTCCCATATTCCTTTATGAATTTGACCTTATGGTAATATATTTTAATAGAGTTTTGAGTCACAAGTTTCCTAAAAAAAATAAATCAAATGTATTAAATATATGAAGTGTTCGAAGCCAGAGTGTGTGCAAAGCCTGAAAGTCTTCCTCTACAGCAAAAACGGATTGAAGTCACTTAAATTAAATTCATAACTTTAAAAAATTTAAATCTATTTTTACTGCGTTAAATAAATTGAAATGATAATCATTGTAAAATTTAAATTTCGTTTGAAAAATATGCACTTTGTTATTCAATAAATTATTGGAAGTATGATTAAAGAACAGTGTTAGTTACTATCATTACAAGCGATAATCATAGTAACAAGTTTTTACAGCGTAGGTGGGGTAGGAGAGACCAGGGAGGTTTGGGACACTTTTCCATCTTTTGACTTTGAGACAGTATTCCAAAAAATCACGATAATGTATTACAATTTCATGCGGTCTATAGGATACTTATGGGTATTGACTCTATAAAAAGTACTCGATAGAACTTGGAAAACAGCTGAGTTTTCTTGGAGAAGATAAAACAATTAACTTGACGCTTTGTCTCAAACCCCTCCCGGTTTGGGGCACTATGGGACGCAAAAGGGGATGTTTGGGACGCATTGTTTTTGCATAATTTGCATTATTGGAGCATATTAATTAATTTTAAATACTAGATTAAAAATATTTCTAAAAGAAATAAAAATGTTTAATCTTAATTTCATACTTAGAAATTAATGTCAATTTTATTTTTACAATAGAATCATTTTTTATCAATCAATTATTAATTGTATTTCCTTTTTATTTACTGTCCTATATTTCTTTGCTTTTTTATTCTAAATATTGAAATCAACATCATCAAATTCCTCAGGCGAGTAGATTCTTTTAACACTTTTAGTTTTGAACTCATTGACGGATTCCTGTTCGAATTTACGACAACTGCATATAGTAACTTTTGTTCTTGTTTATCTAGAGGCGCTATTGCCTTGCCTTTTCTGAGGAACTTGTGAGAATTGTACAGGATATTGCTAGAAAAATTTTCGATGAAATAGTTTTTAACGATATTGAACAAAGGTCGAATATCTTCAGGAGAAGAACTTATTGATTCCCAAGACATTGATGATTTAATTGTCTCTGTATACAACTGCTCAGCCGTTTAAGTTAATGATAAGTAAGTACTTAATAATAAATGAAAAATGCTTCGTCCCACACTACCCCTGTCCCAAAGCTCCCCGATCTCCCCTACGTCTCACGTAGTTTTTTTAACCCTACATCTCACGCTATCTATTGAGATGTTGTAGATATACAAAAATTTTAACTAGCATTTTTATTTGCTATGGTGATATGAATATCAGAACCCCAACCAAATTCCATCCCAAATATGTTAGCTTTATCAATTAAGGATAAGAGGGCTGATACATGGAAATAGAAGAAGCTCCAGCTTTACAAAGAAAAACCATGGTTTTGGTTACGACAGAGCAAATTTTCCTATTTTTGTTTCGTTTCTGTAAAAGAGATACAGTTGAGTGAATAAATGGTTCAATTGCTCTCAATCGTCAAATAATAATGTTCCGATCAACAATGCTGTAATATTCATGATTGCTTCACAAAATAGCTTCCATTGAAATCAGTTTTCCCCCCATTTTTCCTTTCATCGCATTTCATGAATCTCTGTAATTTAAGATATTCACTTAAAAGAAGAATCAACCATATTGTATTTTATTTTTACAATTTCTACCTCCTTCCTTTAGGACGGTTTGTTAAGAGATGGTTGTGGAAAAATCATAAATGTAATCTTTGTGTAGGAATCTCGGCAATTGACAAAAATTTTATTTGATGGACTTGTCACTTGGTGAAATGCTGTTGAACGTGCATTTCTGCAATATTGCAATTTTGGGGAAGAAAAAAAGTCACAATTTAATGGGAAAATGCTTCATTCTCTAAACGCATTTTCGTTTAAAATCATTTTATGCTGTCATCCCGGGAAACTCCCCCATCGCATACATTCACGTAGATCCACACTAAATTCAGTTATAAACGAAAATTAATCCCTTATAATCCAGTATTTTGGGGGACGTTGGTGTTTTTGGGGGGAGGATGCTCTGATGAAAAATAGGGTGAGTTTTTCCGTTGGGGGTATTAAACATACAAAATGGGGTTTGAGATTTTCTCTCTTTTGGATGCTCCTGGGTGCTCCATGGATGTTGAGTCGATAAAATTAGTGACGAGGGCGAGAGATTGTGTGCAATATTGGTGCAATGGGAGGGTTAAAGGGTGTTGGGATTTGAGATGGCAAATGAGAAAAGTTGCACCATGATTGCTCAAATGAAGACAATACTGCACAAAGTGGAAGATGATAGTGCTGAAGGAGGCTAAAATCCTCTTAAAGGAGAGACAGAGGGAAAGTGCTGTTAGTAGTGTTGCCAAATGCAAAGACTTTGGGCAATTAGAAAATTATTTCACCTCCCTCTGGAGATGAGACCGAGACGGGTGCGATGGAAAGTAAATTAGGCGGGAGCATGGTTGTTGCTGTTGGAATTGGGGCTGCAGTTAATACTGAAATGAGATATTTAAACACAATTACCAGCCATCATCGTCATTATTAGGTGTATTTTAGGTGAAGGTGGTTGATGTTTGAGTCAGTTGGCTCTCGCACTTTCATCCATTCAAATCTAACACCCAGGGAGATTTCATTTGAGGGGTAATGCAACCGTCAAAATCATTGTTTCTTCTTCCGAGGAATGAATAAACTTGATTTAATGGTGCTATCACTCACTGAGAGAAATCCGAAAAAGTTAAAATAACATTCCTGAAATGTTTATTTTACCATGCAATATTGATCCAAAATCGGTGTAAATATTACCCTTTTTAGGTGTATTATGTGTTAAAGTTACCATTTTTCATGTTGATTTTACCCTCAAAAGGTGTAAAATTAACATTAAAAAGGTTGATATATTTTTTCACTTAGAAAGTGTTAAAGTTATGAGGAAAAAAAGCCAATCGCACCCTCTTTTTTTCTCAGTGCTGAGAGAAAAACGGGGGTGCGATTAACTTTTTTTGCTCATAACTTTAACATTTTTAGGTGTAAAAATATATCAACACTTTTTAATGTTAATTTTACACCTATTTAAGGGTAAAATTAACATGAAAAAGGGTAACTTTAACCCCTAATACACCTAAAAAGCATAATATTTACACAGATTTCGGATCAATACTGCAGGGTAAAATTAACATTTCCGCAGAAATTCGAAAAAGTCAAAATAACATTCCGGAAATGTTAATTTTACCCTGCAGTATTGATCCGAAATCGCTGTAAATATTACCCTTTTTAGGTATATTATGGATTAATGTTACCCTTTTTCATGTTGATTTTACCCTCAAAAGGTCTAATCAACGTTAAAAAATGTTTTAATTTTTTTACACTCGAAAAGTGTTAAAGTTGTAACGAAAAAAGTTAATCGTAGCCTCTTTTTTTCAGTGCGAAATGTTATTTTAACTTTTCCGGATTTCTCTCAGTGATTGCAATGGAAAAGTATTAGCTGAAGTTTTTCTCCTGAACATTTTTATTAGTACATGTCTGTTCTTTTGTGCTTCTGCGCTATGGACTTTTTTATGTTGGTTCGTGTCTCGACTGTTTTTCCTAGGCTCCGTCGTGTACTAAAAGCACCAGACAGTCGTGACAAGAACCAACAGAAAGAAAAGTCGATCTTGCAGAAGCACATGAGAATATCCATGTACTAAAGTAGTGTTTAAGAGAAAGATTTCAAGATAAAAGAGAAATTTTTTTGCTAAACATTTTTTTTAGTACAACGCTGTTCTCATGTCCTTCTGTGTATATGCGACTTTTCTTTGTGTAGGTTCTTATAATCACTGTTTGGTGGTTTTGCAACACGACGAGGACTGGGGAAATAGTCATAACAGGAACTATGTACTAAACCATGTACTGAACCATGTACTAAAAAACTGCTCAGGATAAAAATTTCCCCTTATCATTTTTCATGAGAATAGCACCATTATACTGGTGGCCAGGGTTTGAATACCATCCTGTGAACCTTACTGTACTTAATTAAATAGGTCTTGTTCTGTGAAGTCCAGAAGGTTTGGGTCTTTTATAAGAGCTCTTCTGATCTGGGTTGAACACGTAGTCTGAAAACCGTGCAGGTGCAGTTTCTTAAGCAGAATGTTCCAATAATCACGTTCATTTATTCAAATGAGAGATATATTTTCAAACTCAATAAATTTTCGAAAGAGCGTACACATCGACTTCATGGCCCATAAATGCTACTTGCATGAAGTTTACGCTTAGATGTAAAATTTACTTACGAATAGCACTCACTATATACTAAGCACAGTAAAGCATTGTCACGGCAAGATATGGCAAAATATAGTCCAAAACTATGCGACAATGTAAAGTCTGATAATTCATTAACCCTGCACTGGGCATATAGAAATCTTTATTAATTCTTAAAATACGTAATGGAGATAATGAAATTCAAGTAGTGCTAGAGAGTTTTCTGATCATGCCTGTTGCACTAGAAAAAAATGTTTTTGTGTTTTTTTTATTGTAAATTCTAAAAGATTGGGTAATGAAGGCTGTTCTGAATTTTTTACAAGTCAAAGGACGGATTGAATACCGATGTTATTTATTTGCCTAACACCGGAACATGATGGAGTGCCCTCCATCGCAAGCCTCCCGGAATAGAGCCCCATTGCCCATTCTCCGGGTAGCCACGAATCGAGCGTCCTCACATCTGCACGGTTGAAGGCCGTCTATAAATCGATTCGTGTGCACCCTCGTAAGAATCCATCGGGCGCGCACCACTTCGTCTATCGGCGATATAATATAATAAAATAATAATAATAATAAAATTACAATATAAAAATAAAAATCTAAATTAAGCAGTTAAAATAATATATTTTGTACCGAACTCAGCAACGACAACACGAGCCACTTATGTGAGCCTGTTGTTGCTTAGCCCATCAGTCTCGGTTTGCCCTGCCACTTCCTCTTCCTTCCCTCCTCATAAGTGAGATTTTTTTAATGCATTGTTATATGAATTATCTTTTTTTATATTATATCTATATAATGTATTTTTGGCATATACGGTCTGAGAACCAAGGTTTCTGCCGTTTACTTGGGGAGACCGGTTGTGAAGTCGGTCGGCAGCCGCATATTTGAGATTGATGAAGGAAATAAATATTATTATTATTATTATTATTATATAATGCCCTCTGAAGTTAGCCGATATAGCACCCCTAAATCACCACCCCAGCTGAACAGTGATTGGTACCGTTGGTTTAGAAATGTCTTCGTCAGGACCAGCTTTCTCCCTCTAACTTCTCTAGGCTCAACAGTCCTACTACCAATATATTATGTTTATTTTCAGGCACTTTCGTTTACTCAAAGTTTATAATCTTGCCTGCACTTTCATTTAAGTTTTTGAAACTTGTTGAAAATGATACTCTTAATGGCCAATCTTGCCTTCAGATTCTCGTCTCAGAACACGAGTGCTCATAAAGGCAAAAACAAATCAAACAAGCGGTAGATAGATACGTAGCAATATAGTAGGTAGATACTCTGAAAAAAATATCTCGTAAATAATCTCGTAAAAAAATTGTAAAATAAGTCAATTTATATGGAAAAGTAACAAGATGTTTGGTTACCCCTGTCGCCATAGGGATTCTCGTAAAATCTTTTCATTTTCAACAAGATTTCTTGTTAAAACCGAATCCACTAAAATTAATTAACAAAATTCTTGTAAAAGTTTTCTCAAAATCTGGTTTTCATTGGAATTTCTCAATAGATGGCGTTGCAAAACATATTGTTTTCTCTTTCATTTTTATCCCTTTCTCTCAAAATGGTCTTGGAATATTTTCTGTCAAATTGTTTATCAATTTGGTGGATATAATAATCACGATTTTCATGCTTTTTGTTATATATAGCAATTATACGTCCCGGTATGATGTCTGCAGGAAATGGTTAAATAGGACTTTAGAGACCATTTCCGACTACAAAATCGTCATTTTTTGGTGAATAAAAAAAAGAATACTAACAAAACTTTTACAAGATTTTGTATATTATTAGTAATATATGTGCAGTATCCGGTATCAACAAGATATCTTGTTGAGAATGAGAAGATTTTACAAAAATCCCTATGGCGACAGGGGTAACCAAACATCTCGTTACTTTTCTATATGGGACAACGAGATTTTACAAAACTTTTACGAGTGATTTTTGTCAGAGTTGAAAAAAATGATTTGTGCGAAGCATAAATCGTCCGAAGGTAGCGCGCTTTTCCCTATGTGCAATAATTTTGCAGATGAATGCCCCCTTCGATTTGGTCTGTGATACAGAATCTACCGGTACATACAGGTAGAAAGATGGATGGGGTAGTGTCGTATTGCGGTTAGTAGAAGCCCCGGGAGGGATTATGTGTGCTCAGTGCCTCTGGTCGACCGAAAACAACAACCTGCTAGATGATGGGTAACATCTCGCGTGTCAGAAAAGTGAGGAGGACTTGCCAGGGTTGGGGACATGAGTCTCGGTCCGCCAAATACTATTTCGTTGACTAAGGGTGTGTGTTTCATCCATAATCTTCAGTGACCGAAAAAATGTGAGACACGAGTAAGGCTGGATTTTTTTTTAGGAAAATGGGAATAAGAATGACTTTTCCTTATATTTTCCATCGCAAACTTCTGTCTATTGTGCATTCATATTCATAGCCCATATTGTTCGCCTCTGATAGATTAGTTTCTTAATTGACGGATTTTCTCTTTTAGGTCTTTGCCAAGTTGTTGTTGAAATGTAAGCATGGAAAAAAAAACGCGGATGAGTTGGAAAATCTCTTGTTCTTGTTTTTCATCCAAAGAGGACAAGAGTGGCTGCGTGATTAATTTTTTCCTTATGTCGACAACGTCCAACTTTATCGGTTGCTATCCCCTTATGCAAGGGTATGTCCTGTATATTAATATTTTCTTGATTTACCTCCTGTATTTTTTTTTGCTGTTACCACCAAGAAGATTTCTTATTTATCTCTTGCAAATTTTTATCCCTCAAAAAAAAATCGAGGATAAAAAAAACAGAATATGAAAAAGGATCATTCTATTCACTTGATTAGATTTTTATCGTTTCGTCTCCATGATTTTACTTCTTTTCCTCTCCTTTGGAACAAGTTAGTCCTGACGGGGGTTAGGGGTTGCGTGTGTAAGTTGGAAGCAAGGGATGATGAAGATGTGATTTTAAATTGAGGAAAATGGGACTTTTTTTTTCCTTTATTCCCAAAATTCAAAATTAAACTGAATATTAAATATAGCATTTTTTCTGACTTTCATTTATTTCTTGTCCACGAAATTTACCGTCTATTTAGGTGGAAATCCTCCGCCTTTGCAATGCTTTTTTATCTCTAAATAGGGTTTGTACAGGGACGTATGTACGGGGGTGGGTGGATCTTAAGGACTTGGGAGAAATGTTGCTAAAATGGTCGAAGAATTAAATTAAATTTGAAGAGATGTATATGTGAGTATTTTGGCTGAGGTGCTTTATGTGGGGGTGCAAGAAAAAAAGTTAGGTGAGCTTCCTAAATGATTTAAGCCGCTTCACGTTTTTTCAAAGGCACAAGAGAAAAAAAAGTCAAAGAAAAATCCTGATATCGTCCTGAATTTATTTACGACGCGATGGCAGGGGGAAAATATTAACAACAAAAGCCTATTTTCGCGCGACAATTTAACCAGAGTTTTAGGCATTTTCGCGTGAGAAGTTGGTCTGGGAGGTGGTTGGGGGTAGGACCCAGACGAATTTGGTGAGTGAAGTGTGTCAGTGGCAGACACCAAACTTACTCATCTCAATTCTAAGGGTGTCTTTCTCTATCTCTGCTGGTGGTTCAGGAAGAAACACAAGCCATTCCCAAGAAGCGAAAATTCAGTCTTGAAAAAACTGGAGCATTTAAAAATTTAATATTGAGTTACAATGTACTGATAAGGTGTCCTGTTGCTCAATCACTGAGAGAAATCCCAAAAAGTTAAAATAACATTCTGCGAATGTTAATTTTATCCTACAGTATTGATCCGAAATCGGTGTAAATATTATGCTTTTTATGTGTATTAGGGGTTAAAGTTACCCTTTTTCATGTTAATTTTACCCTTAAAAAGGTGTAAAATTAACATTAAAAAATGTTGATATATTTTTAAGATTCTAACACTCACAGGGAGAGAGTTGTAAAGAACAACCCCCAAATATTGCATAATATAAATATAAATTATATACGTAACTTATTAAGGACTTACAAGGAATACGATCCACAACCTCTGAGTCAGAAGACTTTTATAATTGCTCTGAAAAAATAATTTAATAATACCTATCATCGCTATAAAATGACCTATATAGAGACAAAAGTTTAAAACATTTTCACAAGAGACTTATGTAAGCAACTCAATGGAGAAGTCCATGCGAACATTTCACCTAGGACGGGAAAGGCTGGTCTATTACACTTATGACCGAAAAAATTTGGTATCGATTTTTCGAAGGTTCATGTTTAACCACTTCACTGAGAAGAAAACGGGGGTGCGATTAATTTTTTTTCCTAATATCTTTAACACTTTTTAGGTGTAAAAATATATCAACATTTTTTAATGTTAATTTTACACCTTTTGAGGGTAAAATCAACATGAAAAAAGGGTAACTTTAACCCATAATACACCTAAAAAGGGTAATATTTACACCGATTTCGGATCAATAATGAAGGGTAAAATTAACATTTCCGGAATGTTATTTTAACCTTCTCGGATTTCTCTCAGTGTTTAGGTTTAGACGGTCAATTAACCATCGATTGGCTTAAATTTGAATTTTTGGGAAGGTCTTGAAATTTCCAATCCGACTGCTCCGGACTCAATCGACAAAAAATCGGTGAAGTATCCGTAAATTGCTTGTGTTATTGATAATTTTTATTTGTCAGTCATATATATTTTTTCGATTTAGAGGATAAGCGGTAAGAGATATCGACTTTCGGTCTTTCATCCCCCACAACTCCGCATTATCTAGAGGAGCCTTTCCTTTTTTATTTCGGAAAACACCAGCGATTTCTTTTATTTTCGGTGAACATTTCGTTCATTATGACCGAAAAGATGTTCGACGTCGCATTTTCGACGTATGAAACTTAAACCACTTTGAAAGGCCTATTTCTTCACCGATTTGCTTGAATTTGCAAAGCGAACGTAAAGCAAAACGGACAAAAACCACGAGGAAAGATAATTCAAGGAGACCTCTATCTCATCAGTTCAAACATTCCGTAAAGCTAAGGTGCTTTTACATTTCTTTTTTTTTTAAACAGGTAAATAATTCTGATCCCGAGGACTTTTGTAAGCCTTCTGAGGAGCTTTGAACGTGAATAGGTTATAAGAATTTCAATAAGACTTTTGTATGTCCTGAAGTAGCGGAGGATCGACAGACGTGGGCTCTTAAACTGGATGTGATGGGCTCGCGCCCTCAATAGGGATATGAGGTTGAAAATGATAATGATGATTAATATGAATAAAAGTACATTATATAACAAAAATGAAATGCCTTATATCAGTGATTATTTATCATTTATAAAGGCTCGTAAAATACCTACGTGAAATAAAAGTTTAATATTCTCGTTACGAATATTTTTGACAAATATAAGCATAGGGTAAAATGGAGTAATTTGGGATCGAACTTAAATTGTAATTTTGAGATAGGAAAACAGGAGAGGAAGTCCACGAGGAAGTAAGGTAAAGGCCCTGTTGTCGGCCGGTTCCTCAACTCGGTCAGTGGGGTTATTTACTCAATTTAGTTAGATTTGTTAGAGTATAGTCTAATCGATCTAACATTATGAGGTAATGCAAATCTGTGAAAATGTTACTAAAATTGACTATAAAACGTTAAAAAATTGGTTTAACAATTCCACCGGACAAGTTGAGGAAACGGGCGACTACAGGGCCTTTAGATTATAAGCCTTACATTCCAGAATACTTGTTTTCGTAATATTCATCCTTAGTCTACATAAAACTGTAAGGAGATTTCAAAATTACAACTTTGGTCCAATACCAAATTACCAAATGGTACTCTAAGGATTATTTTGTTGAAAGTGAAGATTTCTCAATCTACCATCATTTTTTTATTTTTTTTTATTTTCTTTTCTTTCACTGGTGGTGGTCCTGGACGCCTTGAGTGAGCCTTGCTCACAAATTTAAACGTATCTGGCTATATTATTTACAAATTACAAATGTACATTATTTGTTTTAGTAAGTCTTAATTACTCAAATTAAGAGGGCCTGGTCAAATTTCTGAATGTCGAGTTTTTAGACTCCGCCTATAAATCATTTACCGGTGTTGGCTTGCATGACGATGCAACCCGTTTTTGAGTTTAAAAGAGGAAAATTAATTTTTAATGTCTTTAGGGGAAACCGGGGGAGTAGTAAATATAGTGTAGATGTCTAGAGTACTTGGATTTATATCGACAATTTCTTCAGTTCACAAGGAGCTCTGTTGTATCTATAAGTTTAAGTAGGCCTCGCTCGTCTCGCCTTCTGAAGTCTAATAAAATAACTAATTTAAAAAAAAACAGTGTTTACATCTACCCCGTGTTTACTGCTGTCCTAAATAGTTTCCCTTCTATTTTTAAAATGTCATATAGGATTTCCATAGTAAGAATAAAAATTAAAATTAATAATTGTTTTTATATTTATCATATAACATTTTATTTGTTTCGTTCCTAGTGTGTGCTTTTATAAGTTTTTTAAGTTGAAAAATCTTAATGCTTAATTCTCTCTAAGTATTTCAAAATATCTTTTTTTTCCAAATATTCCACTGCTCTGACCGCTATCCTGTCGGATGAACTATTCTTTTGGCTATGCAAAAGGGGCGTGGATGGGAGTAATCCCTTCTGCGCCCTAGAGTAAATTCCGAAAGTATGGTGTACAGGAGGCCATTACGGGCCTCTGAGTGAGTGTTGACCGTTTAACCAAGGACCTTCATGCCTTATCCTAGAGAGGTATTGTAGTGAGACTACTGCCACACTGGGTAACGGGCTTGAAATCCCTGGGGGTTGGAAGAGGTAGGAGGGATACCTAGAGGGACACCAGGACCTCAAAGTGTTCCTCTGCCCTGTGACCAATCCAGGTTAAACTGGGAGGCCGGGATGGGTGCCCACCAATGGAATCCCCTACATCGGAAACCCATATTGAGGAAGGAATCGGCCGGGTTGCTGGTTTCGAAGAGATAGTAAATAATGTTTGGTCTTAGACAATGATTGATGATTAACACAAATGAAGAGCTATATATTGGTGCGATCTTGGTGGTAATGTGTGCTGGTCCAAATCGAAAATGACGGAAAAGAGTCTTTGGAGGGCCAGGCTGGTCGATTTTATCTGCCGGTCTGGTGGGCCAGTGAATCGTTATAATATTAGGGTGGTACTTGGTCTAAAGCCCTTTATATTAATAAGACAGGTCTGTGGTCTAGGGTTTATGGGGGATTGCAATTTAGTATAGTTGCAAGCCCAGGCAGCTGGAAGGAGCTCTCTCATCAAACCAGTAATTACTTCCAAGAAGTAAGCCTATTTCGGCACAAGAAAGAGGAAAGTCCAGGACAAAGCCCTGCAGTTGGTAGGGGCATTATGGTATATACTGCCAAAGGCCAGACATTTTGAATTCTAAATCTTTAAAAATGCTTACAAAATTTTAAGAGTTTCTAAACTTCGGTTGAGTTAAAATTTGAATTCATCAAGATAAACTGTAATATCTATTTATTTTTTTTTTACATATAAGGAGTCGAATAAATAATACTATCTTCTTTTGATAAAATCTTATAAGAATTCTTTGAGAAAATTCAAGTTTGTGCAAAAGATAATGTTGCGAATCTGCTTTGAGGCATGCCCTGCCTAGGGGATGCTGCACGGCGCTCTTTAGGGGTTGAGTGCCGTGCATTATGGAATTTAGCAAATACCCCTATAATTCATGTGAGCAACACATACTCGCAGCGAAGTAAGTCGAGTATATGTGCTTTCATGGTTAAGTTTGAGTTGAGTTTATCATCCGCGCTCGAGTAAGCGAGAAGATTGCTGCAGCTATCCTGCTTGCGCAATTGGTTCTCCACTCTAGAGCGCGAATTCCCTCCTCTGTGCGCTTTTAAGCTGCACGAGATTCCGAATTACTTTCTGTCAGTGAGAAGTAAATAAAGTGTTGTTGAGTTTAACTCCCGGCCTTTGTTTTTCCTCCCTGCCGTCGTGGCCTCCGGTCAAATCCGCAACAATAACTATTCTTTAGTAAGTTCTTTTGTGTAATCAGAAGCGGTGCCTGCTAAGATTCCGAATGCCAAAATCCCAAAAGCCAAAATCCCGAAAACCGAAATCCCGAATGGGTAAAGTTTTGGCTTTTGGCATTTTGGCGTTCAGGATTTTGATCGGGACTCATCAGAAGGCTTTATTAAGTCTTTGAACAATTAAAGAAATAGTAGTTCTATCTTCTATCCCATATTGTTTTGATAGATAACAATACAATAATGTTTCTTGGGTAGTTTATACCTTTCCTCGCCAAGAACATGCCTTGAGGTTGGAGATAAAACCTGTGTCACCACAGTAGATTTTGTTCAGAGAGCGAGAAACCTCCATTTACATACTTTCATTTCATCCCTTTGCTGTATATCATTTATTCCCCAAAATCACCCTTCGTTCTTTCTTAGGGAAATATTTCTTTTTTTAAAGTTTTATGGTAAATTTAGTATTTTCCATTCAATCTCCGAGGTGACAATTTTCTTTTTTCTTTCCTTTTTTTTCCACCATCCATCTCCAAGCACCGTGCTCTTGGCTCATTGAGCAACACTTTCGTCAACTCCCAAACCAAAAAAATTGGAGGGATGGTGCTTCGTTGACGCTGGAGCTTTTTTTTTTAGGCAAAAGCTTCGAAAACGCCGAGATGTCATTTTCACCCCCGCCAAACCACACGTTTTTCTCTTTTTTCTTGTATTATTATTATTTTGCTCTTCATGTCGTTTTCTATCATAACGTATTTTCTTTGAAAAATCATATCTCTTGTATCTTTTTTCTTGCTTTTACAGTACATACACAACATGTGAGAAGGCGCGCAAGGAGAGAAAAAAGTCCTCAACACCCAATTTACAGCGTTACACTTCCTTGTGCCCCATCCCACGGCATCTGCAACATCATCCAGAGCTACTTTGGTTTTTATTGGATTACCAATGTATTTCATCACAATTTCAAAGTCTGAGGACTTTTTTTTTGCCTCATTCTCTCCCCAGGGTGGAATGTTATATCGATATATGAAATTGTACCGTCAGAAATACTCACCCAGGGAGATGATAGAAAGTCAATTTTACAGGGGAGCCTCTTCCTCATTTGATGGTTCTTTCTGCCATGACATTCGTTAAAATTTCTTCCTCTTTTGCCTTCAAGTGTTTTTCTCATTTGGCATAATTTCCTCAACGAATGAAGGGGCTGACTTTATACCTTCTTCCAAGGTTCGTTTTCTCCTCATCAATATTGGCTGAAGTTGTGTGATTGTAATTTCAGTTGATTTTACGTATCCTGTGCTGAAAAGACACAAGAAAAAGACGACAAATTGTTTAATAACGAAACAAAAATTATTTAAGCAAATTTTTCAGTCAAAGACTTCATTTTTAAGTTGCTAGACTGATTAATGGTCAGCTTTGGTTGGGAAAATTATTCATTAAGGGGTAGTGAAGTCAAGAATACTTCGCGGAATGTTCGAAAATTTGAGTTCAGTTTTCAGGATATGGCATGTAGTGTAAGATGAAGTAATTCGGAATCATGTCTATTTTGAAATTTTCTCACTCTTTCAGATGGTCAAAGAGAAAAAGAAAATTATGAAGAGGTACAAGGCTTTTCATTCGAGAATGCTTCTTCATTATTTTGTCGTCCTTTTCCATTCAAAACTCTTAGGAAATCTTAAAGTTCCGAATTCGATATGATTCCAAATTAGCCCATCTTACCTTACTTCATAAGTTCAACCATTTTTTTGTAAATTGGTTTTTGAATTTGTTTCACTACTTCTACCGATAGAGAACGAGCGTAAACTGAAATTAAGTTTTTCAGCGTTTTGACCAAAAGGTATGACTTGAGCTAAGTCGGCAGTGGACCAGAGACTATTCATAATTTTAAATGTGCTTTAATGAATTCTTTGACAGCATCGTTGGAAAATAAAGGTAAAATTTGTTGGAAAATTAGTTGAACAAAACAGTTTGGAAATAATTTTAAAAAAGATTAGCAATTGCATTAATCATTTCATAAAATTGCCAAAGGAATTATGGTACGATTGATAAGAGTATGAGAAGTAAGAGAAAAAGGCTTATTGTCCGTCTTAAAGATTGGTAATAGGAGCGGTACGTTACTGGACCGCTTATCCCAGACCTCCCATTTGGACCTAATTATGTATCTTCATTTGAATAGAGGAAGTGCCCTACCCCCTACCTTTGGACGATTTAAGCTTCGAACAATTCATTGTTTTCAATATGTTTTTATTTAATTTAACCCATTTTAATATTATATTTCAATAGCTAGTCCGATGCTCCAAATTTCCTAAAAAGAGCCATAGGTCAAATCTATAAGGAACAAAGAGAAACGTATTGGAAAGTGTTCGGTCAGTTATACTTGATGGAAATTTAATAACACGGATTATGACCTGGGTTCGAATTTATTCCTTCTATAGCTTCACACTACGTTTTGGGGATGTTTGTCGCCTTCTTCAGGTATGGAGATATTTGGGATAAATCGGGTCAAAGGGATTTTTTGCTACCACTTCACATAACCCAGAGCAAGTGAACACCATGATCGTCAAATGTAGATTCCATGCTCCCAGAGATTTTTGGGCAGGAGTAGTGCATTTATATTACATTTTATCTGTTTTATCACAGTCAAAATATCTTTCCTGACATACAGTTGCTTGCACCGGGCAGGATTCGAACTCATAACCTTAAGAATCAAGTCAGAGACCTTATCCTCCCAAGACCCAACAGTCTTTCTTATTGCGCCACAGAGATCCCCAAAGATGCCACAGTTACTACACTAAAGTCCGCTTTTTCGTTTGCCGCTAGATGATCTTTGTGTTCAGATACTCAATGTAGACCTACATCACATTTCTGTGAGACCGTTTCTGACATTTTTCCGTTCTCATTTTCGAGAGTGGAGCGTGATTCATCATACCTTGTAATAGATAGAATCGCAGCTGTACTATCTGAAAAAATGATCTTCTTTCACTTCTCTACTCTTGATGCCAGATTCCACGATACTATGAGTACCTAATAAGATAGCGATAACCTCGGCCTAAAACACTGTAGTGTACTCGTTGAGCTTACAAAACGACTGATCCGTTGTTTTGTAAGCTGTGAGCAGTGATAACCGACACCAGAGGATCCCTTAACACGAAAACCGTCTGTGAATAGGGCGACCGTATCGGAATCCATGATCTCACCCAAGCGGTCATTTCAGTCAGTTATCAACTATTAACAGGCTTATAACCAATGTTTTGGAGATTTATTCGTCGAAAACCTAGAGTTTACTATAATGACTCTACTAATAAGGGCTATTACAACACAAATAGGCTGTAAAAGTATATAGGGTTGTAACAGGTTAGGTTGTTTCTTGGTAGGATAAAATTTGGAAAACCGAAAAAATCTGACTTCCGGACGAACAAATTTGGAAATACAAATTATGATACTCTGGTACTAATTTAGTAATTAGGAAAAAGTAGGGCACCACAACACAGGGTGCCATTACTGCGATTTTTTAATTAGGTATCAAACTTTAGAAGATGAAACTTATGGGTCCCGTTCAAAATCCCGAAGGCCAAAATCCCGAAAGCCAAAGTCCCGAAAGGAAAAATCCCGAAAGCTAAAATCTAGAATTCTTAAAAGTGTCATAGCTACTCCCACGATTGTAGCCGCGCTTACTGGAGGCAAAGGTAAAACTTCTGTATCTTGGGAAATTATTCTAAACATTTTCCTCTATATAATTTACTCCTTTTCAGGATTTCGAACATTCGGGATTTTGGCTTTCGGGATTTCGGCTTTCGAGATTTTGGCCTTTTCGGGATTTTGGCTTTCGGGATTTTGGCTGCCATCGGAAACTTATATGTGGATGACGCCCAAAATAACTTTTATGGGCAATAGGTATATTATAGGGTAAGCAACATTTTTCTAAATTTTCACAGTTTTTCGTCTTTGAGAAATTCAGTCAAAATTGCATCTTTCAAAACGGTGTGGTGGTGCTCCAGTGTCAATACGCAATTCTAGAGTGCAGTTGAGGTTATTTAACCGATTTTTTTTTTAAATATGAGTGTATCAGAACGCACACAGAGCACTGTGATATAGGGCAGGTTTACCGTCTTGGGAGTTAAGATAGAACAAGAGAATGGGGGGCGCATAATGGGCCCAAATAAGTGACCTTTATGCAGCGGTTCCGGGAGGAATAAAACCGATCCATAGATAGATCTTAATCTTAATATTAAGGTTATTAATTCGTTTTTTTTTAAATATTTTCTTTCTTTATTGATTTGTTGATTGAGTCTACATTGATTTGTTCAGAATTTGCTTTCTCTACTTTGAACGTTTTGATGTTCTAATTGATCTAGGAGGGAAACGAGACAAAAGTATATTCAGTATATGATTACACGTAGGCCATGAGGGTGGGGTAGTTTCACGCATGCATAACTGCTGTAAATAAATTTAGATAATAAACTTATATTTAGAAATTGTGGAATATTTTTAGATATCCTATACTCAAGACGTACTTCCTAGACTTAGTTTGAATACTGCTTATATTCATATAGAAAATCATTTTTGGAAAACGTTTAGCTATGTGAAAGTGCCCTATTCTTCCCTAATATGTAACTCTTTACGCCGTTAGTATTGAGGAAAGTGTTTCAAATAATTTTAGAATGGATTCCCTAAAACCTTAAGTTATCATAATTTATCGTTTGACTTTTGAGATGTAGAATAATAAACAAACCGTTGAAATTATTAAAAATCGCAACAACATTTTTCGAAGAACTTTAAAATTTGTGAAAATAGGGTAAATCTTGGTTCCTTTGAGAGATCAGGCAGACATGGAGTTACAGCAAAATCTAGATATTATTTATATTGCTTTCTCTTTGAGTTGGAGCAATAAAAATCCCCTGAAACACACAAAAGAGCCCAAAGGATGTGTTAGATCCTTTAATCAGGTTATCATCTTCGTCCCGAAAAATAAAATTTGTCGCATAACTTTTAATTAGTTTCCCTTTCTGGGCGTATCTGCTGGAGAAAAAGGTGTTAGAGCTGTGTGGGGGGATGGAAAAAAATAAATGTAAAATCAGTTAAACTTATAAAACACCTTGTTCTCTCTCTCTTTTTCACTGAAGTATCACATTAATTGAGTTTTAATAAGATTTCTGGGTATATATTCTTTAGCCTGGGCTAGTCTTGGTGTTTTCTACAATTTTTTTTTGTAGACCTCCGTCCCAACCATCATTCTGATGTACCAACCTTAATTTCTCTTGCAGAGATTTTTCATAAACAATTTTTCACTGTCGCCGTTTTTCTCATTTCCCAAATGAGAGACCGAGTGCGGGTGGATTGGGGATGGAAGGTGTCAAGGTAGACTTAAATAATGATGACGATGACTTAACCCTTTTCTTTCTCACCAACTTCCACAATTAGATAATGCTGGAGGTGGTTGGTATGTTTTACGCTCTTTGATTCAATTGGCTTTTTTCGGCCACAACTCTATGAAATTCAATGGGGGAGGATTTTTGCATAATTTGTGACCGAATTATTTGAATTCCATCCCTCTAGCTAATTTATTGCTCCAACTCTTTGGTATTTGGATAGAGATGTGTATATAATCTTTTGAGGTAACCTTTAATATTCTCACTATCGACCTCTAGCTTCAGTTAAACAAAGCGAAATTCGATTTTGTAAAGTTGTTTTCAGAGTCTATTTGCAATTTTTTTCTAAAAGATTTTAGTGGGGTGATTTAGGGAATTTTAGTCGGGTGATTTTACCGAAATTCAAATTCAAAATTTAACGCTAAACTAACTTTCACTCGGTCGCAGCGCCATCTGCTATTTATTCCGTCAGTGTCTTAAAACTGTCATCTTGATCTGCTTACGTGACAGTTGAAAGTGGGCGTGGAAACCTCGGTTACCGTTTTTTTCTTAAGTTTCTCCATTTTCACAATTTTTTCTTGAAAAGTCAGCATTAAGTTCCATAATTACCACTGGATATTTCTATTAAATATCCAGTGGAATTTCCACACCTTTTTGGTATTGGTATTCATGAATCTGAAGTGCTATGAAATAACCGCAAGGCTACTTTGTCCGTTTTTTGTATTTGTTTTGAAAGGATAAACGGTGAGAGATAGGTACTTCAAGTACTGAGGAGACCCTCTGTCCATAACATTCGAATGGAATCGTTATCATGAATTTATTACACCTACCTCTTTTCTTATCTCTAAAATAACTCTTTGGTTTTATCCCAAAAACGATTTTATTGTTTTTTTTTCGTTTTTTGAATATTTTTGAAATTACGAAAACGAAAATTTTGTTTAATATTTTTCAATACCTTTAAAAAAAACCTGTAACAGCTCAATTTTTAATCGAATTGGGAAGGTATAAATTAATTTGAAAGGTGTTTAAATCCTGGGTAAACTTGAATAAGCTCAAACCAAGTAAGAGGTGGTATTACGGTTTTAAACTGGAAGTAGCCCAGTTAATTACGATCTTGAATTTTTAAATAAGGAAGTAAGGTAAATTATCCTATGTCGACCATTTAAGGATAGATTTTATGAAAAACTTATGAAAAACAGTTTTAATTTGTGTTTTTTAATAGGGTTTCTCCCTAAAACTATAGACAGGATACTTATCTATCTAATTGTGTACTTCATTTTAGTCAGTATATAACTTTAAATTACAAAAAAAAATTAAAATGTTTCAAAAATGCGAAGTGTTCCTCTACTCGACCACTTCAATATCAGTGTACCTCTACTCGACCGCTTGGGGTTCCTTTATTGGACCACCCATTTTTTCTTAAAATTAAACAAATCACAAAACTAAAAAGTGATTGATTTAACTTTGGCTTGTTTAACACATCATGAATAGCATGAAAAATTTAGTTAATCATTAAAATAAATAGGGAAACTAACTTTTATGAATTTATTTAGAAGTAGAACAACATTCAAGTGAAAAAAGCTTCACTTGCTATGATTCGTCGACCGGTCGAATTCAGGAACAATTTATTTGAATATGCACTTTCAATTCAATTTTAATACATAAAATTAATCTTTAACTTAGTCATGGTACTAAATTTTTTTCACAAGCAATAAAGATTAAGTCCTCAACTTGCGATTAGATTCGAAATTTGAATTCTTAAGTAATCTGTGAAGGTAATAATTGAAATAATTCCTTAAGAAAAAAGTCAAGAATATCAAAAAGTATGCCATAATTTAATGAAAAATTGCGAATTTTTATTTAAGAAAGACCTTAACGCTCCATCTTTTTATGATTTTTCAGTGTTTTATGGTCAATTTATATGATATTTTCACTTATTTGAATTAATAATGAAATAATTGACCCTATGATGTTAAACTATAAATAAATATTAATAAATAAATAAATAAATAAATAAATATAAATAAATAAATATTATTGTAAATGTAAATAAATTGAAAAAATATTTCCACCGGTCGACTTGAGGAACCCAGGATGGTCGACTCGAGAGGCGGTCGACTCGAAGATACTTTATCTTACAGTGATTTTAGCAATCAATTACAGGATTTAAGGTAAAGAAATTACAGCAGTTAAGCCATATATTTATAAACCGTTCCTGAACCTGAAGGACTCAAAATCTTAAATATCAACCAATATTATTGGTTTCTCAGAATCTATTGGATCATTTGCTCATAATACCTCAATTCTATGTTCAACTTGTCAAAAATATCTCGACTGATAAGAAATTAGAGAAGTCCGTATAAAACGGTCTTCAGACTAGACATTTAGCCCATTATTCGAAGGCTTCAAAATCCTAAATATCAGCGAATTTTATTAGTTTCTCGGAATCTGTTGGATTTTATTTGTTATTAGTGATACAACTCTAAATCCAATTTTTCCAACATATCTTGACTGATAAGGAGTTAGAGAAACCCGTATAAATCGGTCTTCTAACTAGAATTTTATCCCACTCTCGAAGGTTTCAAAATACTAAATATCAACCAATAATAGTGGTTTCTCAGAATCTATTTTGTCATTTTCTCTTGATAATCGAACTCTAATTCAAGCTTCTCCAAAATATCTTGACTTTTAAGAAATTATAGAAGCCTGTCTAAAACTGTTTTCAGTTGAACTTTAGCCCACTCCCGAAGTTCTCAAACTCCTAATATCAACCAATTTTATTGGTTTCTCTGTATCTATTAAATAATTTACTCTTAGTAATCCGATCCTATGTCGAAATTTTCCAAAAAAAAATATCTTGACTTGAGAAATTAGAGCAGTTAAGCCATATGGCTAAGCCATAGGCCTGAAACCGGTATAAGGGCGGAATAATGAACCAGTGCAATCATTCTTTTTCCTCGAATTTTTATTAATATTTTTCTGTTATTTTATTTAACTTGTAGAGTGACTTCGAAATCGGTCGAAAACGGTTATGAACCGAATTAAAGTAGTTCAAAAGTTTAACCATTTGATTTGAAATTTCAAACACAAGCATTTTGCAAAGTCCAGGTAACTTTGGTATCCTTTTTTTCCTCTTACACAATCTGATTGCGAAAGAGGTGCCAAAGTGGATTGGGTCTAAGATGATTTTCATCTCCACCATCAAGATAAATATAATTTTGTTCCATTGCGTGTTTTTATCATTCATCTTGCGGCTGTAACTTAAAAAAAAAGTAGACCGTAGGACGAAGGGACTGGAAGGAAAAAGGGGTCGTATCAAATTTTCCGTGTTGTATTGAATATTTATTTGGATGTCATATATTTGTTGAGTGGTATCTGGATTCATGTATATCTGAATATAATATAAAAATAAATATTACCACCCAGCCAAAATGGTATTCAAGCCCCCATACTCTATCCCCCGCTTCTCAACATAAGATTGAACCACTCCCTCCGGGTTCGTGTTCTTTCCCATCATATATATTTTCTCTATGTGGTAAATACTGTCTATGTCATAGATGGGTTGAATCTTTTCAATCCTCTAACATCACTTTATGCGGTTTAGTACCCGATTCCTTGGAATAACGAGCCGTTCTGGCGAAAGAAGATTTTATTTTGGATTTATACATGAATGTTATGAGCCCAAGGAACGCCCTGGGCAATTGTGTATTTTCTGTCTGTCTCTCCTATAACCTTTTACCTCTTCCTAACCAATGCTTACATGTAGGTTTTCTTATTCAACAGCGGTTGGAGATTTAACCACAAAAAATGTTGGCTTACCCACAGAAAAGTCAGAAAGTGCAAAAGCTTTCAATTCATAAATTCAAATATATTTAAAAATTACAGAAATATTTCATATAATTTTATACAATTTTTGAAAATTCCCCTTTAATTTTAGTAAGTATTTTATTAAGTATTGTTAATAATAATATATTTATCCACGCAAAATTAGTAAAATTCCAACAGATATAAAATGGACAAAAATGTTGGTGATGTCGAAAAGATAATAAAGAATAAAAATGAAAAGAACGTATTAATATTTGCTCAAAATAACGTGATATTTATTTTACAAATTGCATTATTTAAAAACCTATATAATAAGAGCCGATGGAGAACTAAGTGAAATGCTTGTACCTACGTTACAAAACCAATAGGGGGTGGGGGGGAGTTGGGTTACTTTGAGCTAGGAGCTACCTTGATATACGATTTTTCGCATATTTCTGAAGGAAGATGATCCATACCATTTCCCAGTTAGCGCCCAGTTTCCTTTAGAAATTTGCGAAAATCATGTAGCAATGTAGCTTAACAATACCAAGTAGCCCCACCTCCCTCTAACTTTGTGCATTACTGGGCTATTTTGAGGAAATAAAAAAACTTTACATTTCTTGTGTTAGGGTCAACTTATTAAGGCATAAGACCATAATATCCTAGATACACTTTCGACTTAAGCCTGGAGACGGTTTAACGTAATTTTAATCGAAATAATGATTAGATTATATTTCCATCAGTTTATGACCAATCCATCTCTTGGCCTAAGCCGAGATGCGGCTTAGTTCACTAGGTAACTGATGAGAATTTATTCAAATTATTATTTTGCTTGCATGACGTTAAGCCGACTCTCGGCTTAAGTTGTAAGTATGTCTAGGGCATAAGGGACTATTTCACACTGATTGACCTTTAGGGGGAAGTGGAGCAACTTTGAAAGTGGGCACCTTTGAAATTGTGATTTTTAACCTATTTTTAAGTAAAATTAAGCTTTATCGTGATATAATTTAGATTCTTAATCTGTTTGTGCAGCTAAATTATATCATAATAAGGCTAAATTTTATTTAAAAATAGGTGAAAAATCCCGATTCCAAAGGTGCCCCACTTTCAAAAGTGCCCCACTTCTCCCTAGATTTTTAACGTACTTTCCATTGGCTAAGTTAAATTGTTGCCTAAATCTCAATTTATGCTTATTTTTAATTCCGATCATTGATTTAAAAAAGATACTCTGATATTATTCTTTGTAAATAACTAAAAAAAAATAGAAAACAACTTGCAGAAATGTGTTTATTTTTAAAAAAATCTTTAGTGGAAAATTATAAAAGAGGAAAAAATAGTTTGTATGAGGGAAAGGGAAACTAATAACTATTCTGAAATAACTGTACTGGATTTGGCAGTTTTTTATTATAAACAATTAGTAAAAATAAAGTAAGTCCAGTGCCGTAGATGTGTGTGGTTTTGCCCCCTATGTCTGATTTTCTTTCATTCTAGCACTTAAGGATGATCTCTGATCCTATCTACCATACCGATCGGTAAAAATCGTTACTTCCAGTTACGGTATGTTAACAGAATGGAAACCAAAATTTGTAAATGGTGAAAAATAATAGGACATTCTTGATAAACAAAAAATAGAAAAGTTCAAACAGTCCTTGTATTTTCGATTTAGGTTCTTTGTGTCCGCTTATTCGTTTTTTATTAATCATGACTGAATTGGAATTTTTTACTGACCATTTCAAATAATTTACTATCAAATTTAAATTCTCTCTGACTGAGTAACGCTAATTTACCAAGCAAAAATGTTTATTTCTTGTTTAATCAAGGTTTTATTCCTTTATTCAAAGTTTTAATTTTTCATAAGGATTAATATAACTAATAATGGGATTACAATCAAATCTGAATTCCTGTTCCAAATATTCAGAGGGGAAACTTAAGCAGTAGTAAACACTTATATTTATGTCTTCACTACTTGGACTTACGTCGATTATTTCTTCAATGGGCAGGGCTCCATGTAGTATCTCCAAATCGGTGTCGGCCCAAATGCCATAAGACAAAATGCCGAAGAGCCAAAATTACAAAAAGACAATATCCCGAATGACTCCGTTCAGTAATAACCTTTCAAAGAGACAAAGCCACTCCAAAGCCAAGCCAAATCTAAATGCCTAAAGTGCAAGTTCATATACCCGCCGCTTTAGCGCTGATTGTTCTGTCATTTCGAATTTCGATATTTTTGACACTTCAATTGCCAACATGTCACAAGAATGTGCGAACTTTTGCTGCAAAAAGTGATTTTTTCTGTAGTTTTGTAGAATATCTGGATGGCAGAACGTTTGAATTGCATTTCTATTAAGATAAATATCCATTTCATGAACTTTCTCACTTTTGTGTAATTCATCTTTTAAACGTTCAAACTTCCAACGGGTTTTTAGGTAAGTTCTCTCTGATTTACCTTCGAATCGGTAATGGAAAAACCTCAACCGGACAGAACTCTTAACTCGGGAAGGTTATTACTGAACGAGAGGAATGGGTCGAAATCCTGAATGGTCCATAATCCCAAAGGGGCCAAAATCTTGAGTACCAAAATTAAAAAAAGAGGCCAAATTCCGAATGATCAAAATCCTGAAAGGGACGAAATTATACGGAGAAAACTTTGTGGAAAAATTCTCAAAATACAGAAAATTTCCCTTTGCCTCCGGTAAGTGCGAGTGTAAACGTCGGAGTAGCAATGACACTTTTACAAATTCGGAATTTCGCCTTTTTGGGATTTTGGCTTTTCGAGATTTTGGTTTTTCGATATTTTGACTCATTCCGAATTTTGGCATTTGGGACTTTGGCTTTTCGGATTTATGACCTATTTAGGATTTTGGCTTTTCGGGATTTCGACCCATTGAGGATTTCGGCTTTCGAGGTTTTGAAGAGAACCCAATGAATTCAAATAGGTCTTGTACTCTATCTAATATTAAATTAATTAATTAATTAATAATTCCAGTGTTTACAACTACCTCTTATTTACCATTGCCCCAGTTCTCGCTACTTTTATTCCTTGTTTGTTTCGTGATATTTCTCAAAGGCAAAATTTTATAGTATTTATAGTATTAATTATAAATGTTTCACGTGAAAGTTTGAAAAAGTTGTTTGCTCTATAAATTAAATACAAATTGAACTTTTTATTCCTAAACTTTTGATTCACAACTCAAATTGAATTAGTCGTAGGAGGAAGTTGGGCATCTTTGAAAATGGGGTACATTTGAAGTTGGGATTTTCCACCTATTTATAAATTTGAGCTTTATTGTGATATAATTTAGCTGCACAAATAGATTGAGAAGTTAAATTACATTATGATATGGCTCAGTTCCACTTAAACATAGGAAAAGTATCTCAATTTCGAAAATGCCCCACTTTCAAAGGTGCCCCACTTCCTCCTAAGCGGCAACTTAAAAGTTTATAAAGAATCGGCAAAGCAGGGCCCATCAACCCTAATAAAAAGAGAAGCTTTTTTCACTTTTCCTTGTAAAAATTTTGCAGATAATTGCACCACGACTTAAACAAATTTGCTCTTAGTTCTTGTATTATATCGGCGAACTTTATGAAATATGTATTTTTAGATAGCTTTTAATGCACGATTTCGAAATATATCAGACTGATAAATCAATTCTCTTTAGGAAAAAATTTGCTAATAATCTTCATTCTCTATGCAAAAATTTATGGGAAAATGAAATGTCTAGAGTCCCCTGCGGCAAAGCATCAAATTCAACATATTTTTTATGTAATATTTTCTTAATTAATGTATTTTGTTTTTATTATGTTTTTCTGGTTAAATAGCTAAACTAGGATGATTAAAGTGTCCATTAATGATATTCGGTTAAGCAGTAAGTATTTTTGAAAGAATTCTATTGTGTTTTTAATTAAAGAAATTTTAATATAAATTATAAATAAGTATTATTGATTTATTCAAATTATGCTCTGTCTAGTAAATTCATATTGATAATAGTTTAGAAAGATTAGATAAAGAAGTAATAAAGTTAATGTTGATTTTGTTTCCCACTCCTCTTATTGGTCTTCATTGTGGTCTTAGACCTGAGGCTTATTTGAATAAATAAACTGTACTAGACAGTAATGAGCGGATAAATAAAGGGACAGATAATCCTAACCGGCTTATGTAGGTGAGATTCTTAACGTAAGTTAACTCGGAGTGCATGCAAATTCGATTTGATGCTGAAGTAGGGAGACGCCATTCAGTTATCTTGAACCAAATTCGTGAAATTATACAAGTTTTGTATTTAAACCAAAATGTCAAGGATTTGGATGAACTGACAGAAAAGTGTTATATGGGTGAAATGTAGACCAGAATGTTCTCTATAATTTTGCCGTAGAACTTGAACTCATCGATTACTCAGAAGTCAAGATAAGCGAGGTTTTTTGTTTCTTAACTCGTTTTTTCATCCAGAGTCCCCAAGTAGTCATTTGTTGAACTTCAACTAAATCAAAGAATTGTTGTATTTTGCGGGACTTTCCATTTAAACCCCTATTTTAAGTGTCTTGGTGGAGTAGAGGCAGTCAAATTGGCATCTGAGTGATTTCAAAGCGTTATTATGGGAAAAATCAATTTTTTCACACTTAAACGGCAAAATCGGAGTGATAGCGTAGTCTGAGCGGAAAATGATGTATGGACGAAATGTAGAGACAAACGTGCTCTACAATTATGTTGAAGTAATCATCAAAATCGGTTCAGCGACAGTCGAGATAATTGAGGTTATGTGATATTGAAATTGGTTTTTCGACTGTGGCGCCCCTGGTGTTGGTCCCACGAAGTTCAAACATTCTAGAAAGTTGTAGCATTTGGTGAGATCTTTCGTTTAAGCCCTCATTCATCAAAATCGGTCACATAGAACCGGAGATATGATTTTTTGAATTTCGTGAACTTTGACCCCTCATATCTCCGGTTCTATTGAAACCACAGCGCGCATACGCACCATTTTGGAAACGTCCTAGACTGGACTACAACATACTAAAATTTCATTAACTTGCACAATGCCGTTTTTGAGAAAAGTGACTTTGAATTTCGATGAATTTTGACGCTATCACAGCGCCACCTGTGGTGACTTTTTGAACTTCCATCTGAAAGTGCTCATCGAGACGAAACCAAAAAGGTAAAATTTAGGTCGCTATGTTAATTAGAACCGGAGATAGAGGCCGGTCAATGTTCGAACTTTGACCCCTTATAGCTCGGGTCAGGGGTTTTAGATCGACTTAAGGTTTTTTTTGTTTGATAGGTATAATCAACGGCTACAACATACTAAATTTTCAGCCCGATGCACAATGGAATTTTTGAGTTATTTAACTTTTAAGATTTAAAAATTTTCTTTTTAAAAAAAGCGCCCCTAGCGGTGGTTTTATGAACTTGCGATGTTAGAAGGGGAAGTGGCATTTCACGAGAGCTTTCCAAAAAGCCCTCACTTTTTAAATTCTGACAATTAGAACCGGAGTTATGGCCATTTTAAGAAATTTTTTTTGGACCCTTATAGCTCGGGTCAGGGGGGTCGGGGGACCTTAAGTTTGGTATTGATGGAAAGCTCTAAGGCCCAGCTATAACATACTAAAATTTGAGTCCGCTAAATGCCATAGGGGCGGAGCTATTGAGAAAACAAAAAAAGGGGGGTCTTCAAAATGGCGGAAGGAGGGGTGGGGGGTGGGGGGTCTATGCACCAAGTTGCAATCTTCACCCGATATATAACCTTTGCCGAAAACCGCAAGTCGATATCTTTTTTAGTTTAGGAACTATTAAGCTCCAAAGAGCGGCCGGGAACGTAAATTAGCCACATATATATTCGGAATCAGGAAGTGGCGAAACACATTTTGGCCAAATTTGAGGTCGATCGGACGACATGAAATTTTGTTAGGATTATAGTAGGTGAGATTGTTAAGAATCTCACCTAATAAACAAAGGCTACACTTGACTGTGCAGTAGGGGAAGGCTTTGAGATTTCGAACATACTCTGGCTCCGTACATTTCATATTTTCCCACGTTCCTTTAACATTTCTACCCGATTTTTTCAGGGAATTTGTGACTTAAGACCGTTCATTAAAATATATTGCTATAAGGTCAGATTTATTAAAGGACTATGGGAAAAAATATGAAGTGTTCGAAGCCAAAGTGTATACGAAGCTTGAAAACCGTCATCTGGTTTATTTAAGATCAATAAAAATTAAACTTGGTTAGTAATGCCTCCAGCAGTACACTTTTTAGCTCCGTTATATCTTTTAGATCAGGAAAATTTGATAAAGTCAAAATTCACTTCTCTTTATTTCTCAAAAGTTTTGCATAAGTCTATCACATTCTTTCGGTATTAAAACTGGACTGAAGTAAATCAAATTTAGCGTGACGTTCAAAAAAAGAAGAAGAGTGCGAAAGAGTAGGATAGACATATGCAAAGTTTTTGAGAAAGACAGGAATGTGAATTTTGCCTTTATGAAATTTTCCTGATCTAAAAGATGTGCCAGAGCAAAAAAGTGTGCCAGAGGCCGCACTTGATGTGCCGGAGCCATAAGTACTCTGAAAAAAATGTCTTGTTAAACGAACAAATGGATTTTGTTGAAATTTTGTCAAAAGGATTTTATTCACCAATTTGACAAAACTTTTTCTTGCATTTTATATAATAAAAACACCCTTTTAACAAACTTTTAATAATATCCAGTTGGCCGCCGATTTAACAAAACTTTTCTATATTCTGTATGGGAGACTGGGGCAAAAAGTCACAAAATGAATATTTTATTTTTTTAAATACTACCCGAGCACCTCCAAAATTTCTAATTAGCACAGTTTTATAGGAAATTTACCGCTCTACAACTCTGTGAAAGTAATTTTCTTTTACGAGAAAGTCAAGGAGATGAACTCCCTCCGGATGCGTCAGGAGGTGCAATCCTTTCAGGACAGGAAAACACAAAATTCTTTGCCAAAGCTTTCGACGCTTCAACGCGTCTTCCTCCGTGGTCAAATCTGTGATTTGTCTCTGAAATTTTGTCCACACTCTAGTTGGCCCCAGATCAATGTCGAAGAATGAGTACTCGCGACGAATTCCCAATTTTCTCTGTAAATCCTCATTTGGAGTAGTGGAAATAGAGTGTGGACAAAATTTCAGAGACAAATCACAGATTTGACCACTGAGGAAGACGCGATGAAGCGTCGAAAGCTTTGGCAAAGAATTTTGTGTTTTCCTGTCCTGAAAGGATTGCACCTCCTGACGCATCCGGAGGGACTTCATCTCCTTGACTTTCTTGTAATTTTCTTTTATTTTGTAAGGAAATATATTTATCGAGCCGTTTTTTAAAGGTAATTTTGTGATCATTCTCAAAAAATGCTGGGGCAAATAGTATCAGGCATAAAATACTATCACATTTATTATCAATCTCAATTTACGGGATTCAATTTAATTTATCACAATTTACGAAATTCCGTAAATTTAAGTAAAATACCTAGATTACATATTTTCATTGGAAATTTATTCTTCTACACCTTTGTAAAACACCGTTTTCTCTGCGAGAAAAGTGAGAAAATGAGAAAAGCGCTTTTCAAGCTATTTTAGAAAAAAAAAAAACATAGAAAAGACTGCTAATCGTTTGACCAATGCAAACAACAAGCGGCGACACATAGCATTGACGTTTCTTTTAACCGTGGGACATCAGAAATTGGTTCAGTTTTTGTTACTTTTTGCTCCATAGCTTTTGTTACTTTTTACCCCAAGTGGTCGTTTTTCATAAAAGGATTTCTGGAGAAAAGAATCATTGTAAAATTCTAAAATAGATAACGGATTCGTATTCAACGAATATCCATATAATTTGGGAAATATTCACCAGTGCATCAAATTTAAAATAAGTAGCTAATAATTGATATCTTCTGCACGGAAAATATTTGAAAAATAGGGCTAAAAATTTCGATATTTTTTTACTTTCTAAATTCCTTGTTCGAATTCTAAGAAACTTACGACATCGAGGATATCTATGGAAAAAATTTTAAGCCGCTATCTTATTTATCTTGGAAGATATTGAATTTTAAAATTTTCGATTTGTGACTTTTTGCCCCAGTCTCCCCTATGGAAGAACATCCTTTTTACAAACTTATCTTATTCATTTAACAAAACATTTTTTCAGAGTATACAAATAATATAGAAAATGCTATTTTTGTGCTCTCGTCTTTAGATCAAGAAAATTTCGTAAAATCAAAAATGTTATCTTTTTTTTTAAGTAATTTGCATATGTCTATCCCACTCTTTCACACTCTTTTTCTTCTTCTTCTTCTTTTACCCATCACAGTAAATTAATTTTGGGTTTGAGTGTAAAGGAAATTTAGATTTTATTTAAAATTGAATCTAAATTCAAATTTAAATTAAATTAAATTTAAAATTTAAAAGAAATATTTTAGCGACTAGCATTTAGAACTTAGCCAGTGAGAAAATTGTGAAAAACGATTTTGGAAATTCCTAGAAAAGGGACAGATAATCCTAACCGGCTTATGTAGGTGAGATTCTTAACGTGAGCTAACTCGGTGTGCATGCAAATTCGATTTAGAGCTGAAGTTGGGAGACGCCATTCAGTTATCTTGAATAAAATTCGTGAAATTATACAAATTTTGTATTTAAACCAAAATATCAAGGATTTGGATGAACTGACAGAAAAGTGATATATGGGTGAAATGTAGACCAGAATGTTCTCTATAATTTTCCCATAGAACATGATCTCATCGATTACTCAGAAGCCAAGATAAGCGAGGTTTTTTGTTTCTTAACTCGTTTTTTCATCCAGAGTTCCCCAAGTAATCATTTGTTGAACTTCAACTATATCAAAGAATTGTTATATTTTGTGGAACTTTCCATTTAAAACCATATTTTAAGTGTCTTGGTGGAGTAGAGGCAGTCAAATTGGCATCTGAGTGATTTCAAAGCGTTATTATGGGAAAAATCAATTTTTTCACACTTAAACGGCAAAATCGGAGTGATAGCGTGGTCTGAGTGGAAAATGATGTATGGACGAAATGTAGAGACAAATGTGCTCTACAATTATGTCGAAGTAATCATCAAAATCGGTTCAGCGACAGTCGAGATAATTGAGGTTATGTGATATTGAAATTGGTTTTTCGACTGTGGCGCCCCTGGTGTTGGTCCCACGAAGTTCAAATATTCTAGAAAGTTGTAGCATTTGGTGAGATCTTTCGTTTAAGCCCTCATTCATCAAAATCGGTCACATAGAACCGGAGATATGATTTTTTGAATTTCGTGAACTTTGACCCCTCATATCTCCGGTTCTATTGAAACCACAGCGCACATACGCACCATTTTGGAAACGTCCTAGACTGGACTACAACATACTAAAATTTCATTAACTTGCACAATGCCGTTCTTGAGAAAAATGTCTTTGAATTTCGATGAATTTTGACGCTATCACAGCGCCACCTGTGGTGACTTTTTGAACTTCCATCTGAAAGTGCTCATCGAGACGAAACCAAAAAGGTAAAATTTAGGTCGCTATGTTAATTAGAACCGGAGATAGAGGCCGGTCAATGTTCGAACTTTGACCCCTTATAGCTCGGGTCAGGGGTTATGGATCGACTTAAGGTTTTTTTTGTTTGATAGGTATAATCAACGGCTACAACATACTAAAATTTCAGCCCGATGGCATAAGGAATTTTTGAGTTATTTAACTTTTAAGATTTAAAAATTTTCTTTTTAATAATAGCGCCCCTAGCGGTGGTTTTATGAACTTGCGATGTTAGAAGGGGAAGTGGCATTTCACGAGAGCTTTCCAAAAAGCCCTCATTTTTTAAATTCTGACAATTAGAACCGGAGTTATGGCCATTTTAAGAAATTTTTTTTGGACCCTTATAGCTAGGGTCAGGGGGGTCGGGGGATCTTAAGTTTGGTACTGATGGAAAGCTCTAAGGCCCAGCTATAACATACTAAAATTTGAGCCCGCTCAATACCATAGGGGCGGAGCTATTGAGAAAACAAAAAAAGGGGGGTCTTCAAAATGGCGGAAGGAGGGGTGGGGGGTGGGGGGTCAATGCACCATGTTGCAATTTTCATACGATATTTAACCTTTGCCGAAAACCGCAAGTCGATATCTTTTTTAGTTTAGGAGCTATTAAGCTCCAAAGAGCGGCCGGACGGCCGGCCGGCCGGCCGGGAACGTAACTTAGCCCCCCATATATTCGTGATCAGGAAGTGGCGAAACACATTTTGGCCAAGTTTGAGCGCGATCGGACGACATGAAATTTTGTTAGGATTATAGTAGGTGAGATTGTTAAGAATCTCACCTAATTGTAAAAAAGTACTCCCATTCCCTCTACATGACCTGTGAACATCCTGACCCAATTAATGAACAAATCTCAGAGACCGAGTCGAAAACTCTGGAAAAAGTTGATGAGTTTTCCCTGAATGAATTGTATTTTCTCGACGATTTCCAGAATCCCTACCTCGTTAACTATATTTCGTGGGTTTGTGTTTTACAATTAGTCAGTAATATATCCAGACTTCGCAAAAGTTCTAAACGTTCTTGAACAAAGCATAATATGGACTGGACATTCGTCTATGTAAATCATATTAAAGGTGAGAAAATAATTGCAAAGGCCGATCAATTTCAGCACCAGTTGTTCTTGATTTTCGGGTAATCAAATGTATCCCTGACCACAATTCATCAAAATTCATGGTGAACAAAATTTAACTTTTCCATCCAAATGAATTTATATTTAAGCATATCTAAAAGTTCAACGCGACAAAATTTATTTCTCACACCCCTTCAAAAAATGTTTGTGGTAAAACTTTGAGGAATCTCTTTTCTATCCCAGAAGTAGTCGAAGTATTTCGATCTCTGTCTACTTAGAATTCCAACATTTCATCCCCCTTTATCTTGGCAACCCCCTTTTGAACGATGGGGGCTCCTCTTCATGCTAAATGGAACACTTGTGAAATCATCCAAGAGGCAAAGGAAAATCCAGAAAACAAAAATGTATACTATGGAGAAAAAGTGAGAGATTTTTGGGTTTTTGGAATATGGGCCAACACAATTGTATTTGTTTAGGATTTTATTTGTTTATCGGATTTTTGAATTAGTTTAGTATTATTTCAAGGGGGTGAAATTGGAGTGAAGAAGTAAGATTGATTGGCCTCTGTTAAAAGTTTATTTGTGCGTGAAAGAGGAAGAAATTTTCATGTTCTTGTTTTTTGAGGGATTTTCTATATCCTTTTTTCGGGATGGAAAAGCTTTATACCCACTGGTCGTCTTTTTTTCTTTTTTTTATCTTTTAGGGATGGGTTGAAGTGTGGAAAGAATAAGGATTTTACAGCTAAATTTTGATGAATAATTCCTTTCAAGAATTTATTTATAGTCATCCACGCAATTCTGCTGATCCGTGTGCAATTAATACAACTTTTGGGTGCTACTGACAACGCTCCAGCATGTGACTCTATAGAAAGCAATTGACGCAGTGAAACATTTTTTTTCGCAAATGCTGTTAAACCAAATAGAAATTTTTGTGCGAAGGTGTATCACTGTGTGATATGTAGCAATACTTTCAAAAGCTCTCTCTCAAATGTACGTATTTTGAATAAAAGTTTCGTGGATTTTACTAGAGAATTGTGCAGAGAAACAATAGGAGATGCATGAGAATTGACAAAAAAAAGCTCCCTGAGGGTTTGGGACAAGAGTCGGTGAATGGAGATAGGAAAAAGCTTCACACAAAAAAAATGTTACCTAATGAAACAGTGTCATTTTGGGGGCGGATATGCTTTGAGTGCTCAAGTCACGTGCTAGAATTCAAAAGTACTTTGGCGTACGTGAGTATATGAGGTGGTGGACTTTTCCCATCATTTTCCAACTCTCAATCCTTCCTTTTTCTGCCCCAAATGCCCCTGCCTCAAACATCTAACCGAAGGGGTAGATGATAAAATGCACCTGAATGCGAAGACTTTCTAATTTATCTGGAACATGTGAAGATTTCAGGGAAAATGAGGCTGAGTTATAACCTAGGAAAAATTTTTACTCACATTTCACAATTATTTGAGAGTAGCTTTTTTTTTCATTTAACCAGCAAAAAAAAAGAAACTGTCAGTGGCTAATTAAAAAAGTGATTATTCCTAAATTATTTCGCTCATTGCTTCATACCTTTCTACATTTTTCTTTTTAGCGTAAAAACACAGGAAAATCATACATAAAGCTCATTTCTTGTTTCCTCATTTTCATGTGGACTCTCCACGTGAGGGCTTTTTTTGACCATTGTGGACATTAAAAAAAATGTACAATTGTCATAACTGTGGTGAGAGTGTAATTATTTTGTGATGAGTCTTAATCTCAATTTAATTGCCAGTGGCAGTCTTAAATGATTATATTCTATTTGTGGGAAAAATTCCGCTGGATTTTAAACTTTAACTATAAGACTTACGTAGACAAATGATTATTAAAATGGATTTGAAAGCTAAATTAGTGTTCTAAGCAGACTCAAGAATTTTTCATTAAATTTTAATTACAAATTGTGTATAGGGTAAATGTGCCAAATTCCGGCCAGCTTGCAATTTCGGCCGACTTTTTTGTTCCTCGAATTTCCATGAACTTTTAGATTTTACGTACTTTAGAGATTACACAATGCAAAAGAATAACAAAAAATGTAGCTTCGACAAACGAGATGACGTGAAAAGATATTGGAAGAATTCCCGAAGGGCAAAGAACTATGAGAATGAAGGTGGCCGAAAAAGGGTACCAAAGCTATGCTTATATTTTTATTTATTTTAAAATGTATTAAGAATGATTTTAGAGTAAAATAAAGACGGTAAACTCTTTACAAGGTTTCAAGCAACACTCTTATAAAAGAAAGAATAAAAAAAATCAATTTTTATTTAAAATATTACATTTCAAACTTGAGACTTTGACGCTTGCATGCAACTATGCCGGAATTTGGCACACTTACCCTAACTACAGAATATTTTTTTTTAAATATATTTAGAATCTGAGAAAAAGAATTAAAAAATATTATTAAAATTAAGTAAACATTCCTTAGGATAAATTAAGCTAATTCAAAACCTGCTCCAAATGGAAATTTTTCGATACTCCAAATTGAAACGTAATTGTTTTCATGATAAATACAGTACTAATTATTATATTTATATATTATATTTTCTATACCACAGTTTCATTATTTAATTAATTTTGCTTCAAATAAAGCGAAAATACATTCATAATCACAAATTTAAATTTGTTAATTTCTCAGAAAAATTAAAAGTGTACCTTTTCACCATTGAATTTTTCATCGATCGACCATGTTTTCCAATGAAAAACACAATGAGGTGACTGTTGTTTATTCGTTTTGTTTAACATTTATGACATATTTCTGGCTAATTTTGGTTAAATTAAGTGCTAATCCTTATTGTTAACGGTACGTGAAGTTTTCAAAAGAAATAATTACCTTTTTCGTGAAAAAACCCATTCCTTATCATGGTATTATACATCATATGCAAATTAAGTATTATCTTTTGAGTAGACCTTTTTAATCCAAAATTAGAAATAATTTTGTGATTCTCCAAGAATTATGCAAAATTTTTGAAGGCTAAATATTTTTGATTAAAAAAAATCTTTCTTCCCAATTCTTTTTAAAGTTCGAAAAATTATAATTTAAATTAAATTGGTACGCTGAATTCAGTAATGCAGTTTTGAAGTGATTCTAGTCATGACTATAGTAGCTCTAGTCTCACTAATAGCTGTACATTTTAAGAGATGTAAGGAAAAGTGCCCAGTGCCCATGCTTTATACGGTTCTAAGCTTCATAATGACTAAATTTTTCCTATGTTACTCAGTAGAGCAGACCGGGGTACAATTAGCCAGGGGTAGAAGAAGTAGACAGTGGATTTTTCTCGTTTCCCTTAAAATGTCCATTGAGCAAAGTATTTTTTAATGAAAGCAGGAACACATCTCCATATTTCCAGAAATATTTATAAATCTGATCCTGTTATCCTACAATTTAGAAGCATTTTTATAAAATGGGTATAAAATTGTAGTTTTGACGTTACAGTTTTTGGTCCAGCGTTTGGTTTTCTAAGTTGTTAGTCAAAATCTCATAGTTTTACTTTGTTTCTGGTTTAATAAAGTTAATTAAGAGATATTTTCCACTTGGATAATAATTATCCATCTCTTTATATAAGACAATAAACACTAAAACAGCCCTCGGGGCAGATATAGCAACTCTTCCTTGGCGGGATAAAACTATTGAACGGGATGAAAAAGTACTATTGATATTCCAAGCAATATTGCCATTCGGATGAACAAATTGAGAAATAAATTTTTTCAGGATGTTTTCATCAATTTTACTGCAATTACAAAAATGTCATAAAAGAGTCGGCTAAAATCTTTTTCCTTAGGTTTAAGTGACATATTTAGCATCAGTGGGCTTCAGTGTAACAAGTAAAATAGTATTTGGTATCTCCAGTTTAAAATTTCGTCTGAAAAACTGGTGGCAATTAGTACCCCAAAAGTGGCTATATCTACCCGGGTCGGGGTACATGTAGCCAATGTGTCATACTTTTTTTTTATTATCCTCTCTAGAAAAAGTCAAGGATTTTAGAGCTTTGAACTACACGGTTTTATACACCGAATATCCTAATCCTACTTATAAAACATAAAAATATTAGACAAACCTTATCATTTTTTCACTAATCATGCGCAAAAAAAAGCCTAATTTGCTGGCTAAAAGTACCCCGGTCTCCCATAAATGTGACTTATCGCACCCATATTTTAAAAAACTAAGGGAAAGTGTCTCGTTTTTAAAATATATTGTGGAGTGAAATTTATTCAGAAACATGGGAAAAATTAATCATTATGAAGCTTGGGACCATTCAAAGTATGGCCACTTTCCTCTAGGAACATTTTAGTATTTTAATCAGGATTTAGGCATCGAACATACTATGCCCTCGAACAATTCGTATTTTGACTCATAATTTCTTTAATGTATTTGACTTATATTTGGCATTATATTTTAATAGGGTAACTGTGCCAAATTTCGGCATAGTTGCGTGCAAGCGCCAAAGTCTCAAGTTTGAAATGTTATATTTTTAATACAAATTGATTTTTTTATTGTTTCTTTTTAAAAGGACTGTTGCTTGGGACTTTATACGCAGTTTATCATCTTCATTTTCACTCAAATCATTCTTATTCCATTTTAAAATAAATAAAAATGTAGACACAGCTTTGGTGTCCTATTTCGGCCACCTTCATTCTTAAAGTTCCTTGCCTTCCCAGAATTTTTCCAGTGTCTTTTTCACATTATCTCATTTGTCGAAGCGACATTTTTTTATTTTTTTGCATTGTATGATCTCTAGAGTATGCAAAAACTAAAATTCATCGAAATTCGAGGAACAAAAAAGTGGCCGAAATTGCAAGCCGGCCGGAATTTGGCACACTTACCCTACCTAGTCTCAAGTTACAAATTAACAAATAGAGTGACCGAAACCATAGTGTGCGAAGCCTGAAAGCCCTCACCTATATCAATAACACTTCTTCAGAGTCAACTTCTTCATTATAATCGTTTTTGGAATCCTGAAATTATTGAAATATTACTATTTTTCATAAAAATATTTAGATAAGTAGTGAGACTAGACCTACTAATCGTGACTAGGAGCACTATTCTACTTAGAAAGTTTAATTTACCTAGATTACATTTGGGGAAAGGCTTTCAGGTCTCGCACACATTCTGGTGTCGAACACTTAATATCTTTTCCCATATTCCTTAAATGAATCTGACCTAGTGGCAGTTTATTTTAAGAGCTAGTATTAAGTCACACATTTAAGGAATATGGGAAAAAATTTAAGTGTTCGAAGCCAGAGTATGTGCGAAGCATGAAAGTATTTTCTTACTGCAACACTGATCAATCTTTTTCTTCTATTTGTAATGTTTTATCTAAATGGTTTTTTTACGTTTTTTTCCAGGGAGGGGGGGGGTGTCATTAGCTCTGAAAAATGCGACCAGTTTTAGTGTAAATTTTTTCCTGTTTTCGTACATATTTTACGAGATATCTTCAAAACTACGTAGGTTGCCAATTTGGGGTTTTCGGTTGCCTCTTCGTTATTAAATTGGCTTTTATTTTGTATTAGTATTTTTTGCTAGTTCATTCTACAATGACAGAAAACAGTTAATAAACTCAAAAGTTTTTTCGGCGCGCTAGAAACATATGGGGAATATAGGAAATGTCATGCCCCTGTTTTTTTCTCTAGAAATACTGAGTTTGGCTATTTGACTAATATCATACGCTAAATAATTCGTGCTACTATTAAAAACTATTAAAAGGCCAAATGATTAAATTTTCCCTCTGTATAATAATTTTTACGACCCTAAAGAACCCTAAAGTACAAAAAGTTGACGAGGGGAATGCACTAAAATTCAAATAACGATCGTCTTGTCATATGTTGCAATTTCCATAAAATACTATCATTGGATTATATTAAATCTTTGCACATATTTAATAAATGTCTCAATTTGTTGTCACCGAATTTTCCAGCTGAGGTGAAAGAGAGATTTTCGCTTGAAATTTCATTAGTGTTGGCGAAAACTTATCAATTTTCCATCCACCCATTGCTGAGAGTCATAAGTGGATAAATTTTGAATATTCACCCTTTGGCAAAATGTGCACAACCACCCCCCCAAATGCCATGAGGTGAATTGTGCAAAATTTTCGATGATGGTACTTTTGGAGTTTGGGAATGTTTTAAAGCTCATCCCCCCATGTGTATCTTTTTCAATACCCATTAATTAAATTATCTACTTAGCGCTGAATTGCAGTGCATCCAGCCAACGAACCTTCCCTTATAGCATTTTAAGTTTTGCTCCTTGTGCTTTTCTTTGGTACTTTCAAGTGTCGTTGGGTTTTCTTCTTGGTGAAAAGTGCAATTTTCACTCTTGAACAATTTTTTTTTGAAACTTCTCAGTTGAAATTTGGAGAAGTTGATGGGATTGATACGGGATGATCTTGGATAATTCACTTGATTCTCTCTTGGGGGATAAAATATTATTGAGAATTACCTTTTTCTTTTGCCTTCTGAGTGGAAAACTTGGAGAAAATCATCAAATACGCACGTGAAAGAAATATCAAATAGCACTTTGTTTTAGAATTTTTGATTTAATTGATAATTTTTGGTGCAATTCTAGCGGATTTACTCGGATTGATAGGTCAGACCGTTTGGGATGGGTTATCTCGGAGTGTTTTAAGTGGAAATCTGTTAATGTCTTGAACACACTTGATGGTCCGGATGGGAGTGAAGATGCTGTGGTCCGTTTTAAATCGCGTCAACTACCCAACTGACGATTGAAACTTCTCGTTGGCACCTTATTCGCTTTTCAACCCCCAAAACAGTTCACAGCCGGAGGGTGTATGTGAAATAGTAGCAGCAGGAGCAGAAATGTCTCTATATCGGGGACATAGGCAAAGGGTGGGGAGCTGAGGACATAAACTTTCACCCCCTTATTTTTTGATACACAGACAGAAAATACCGCCTGAGGGTTTCTTCCAACGTGGCAGAACAGGATGGAGACACTATCTCTCTGGCTTGTGCATCTACCCCAAAAATGTTTCAATGTATGCCAAAAAGGAGGGATGATAGTGATAATTCTGTGCGCATCATTGGTCCACAGGCATGCGCAATTTACTCCATCATATCATTTTACATGAAATAAAAGGAGACATCAATTTCCATTCAATGGATCTGGGGAGGCTTCCCCATCCACCCCCTGACTTGATCCCAAACTGGGGAAAGGGACCCATGGAGGTGTTCTTGGACTTTTGGCCCAAATGTAGACGTATGCGTTTCGAGCAACAGTCTCCATTGAGGAACACCATGTGGTCCTCTGAAAAGGATTGTACGAGCGTGTGTGAGTTTCATCCTCCTCATCCTGCATTTTTGGGCACAGAGGACGAAGAAGATTTGACGTGGTGCCTTCCACATTCATCGTTCACCTTTCAATCTCCCATATCGCTGAGAGATATTGGAGATATATTTTAGGGATGGGTTGGGGCACCGAAGTGGACGATGATTTTCCCATATCACAGGGCTATGATGGTACCAAGATGGGGAATTGAGACGGGTGACCAATTCCAAGACATTGAGGAATCTCATAGAAATTTATATGTGACAAGTGTCCAATGCTGAGATTTATTCCAAACACAAGAATGTATAAAATATGAGAGATTATCTCAACACACGTTACCCCGAAATGGAACATCTTCTGCCACAGATATTCAGTGTATCAGAAAATTTGTAATTAAACTATTAGAGAATGGGAAAAGCTTGGTCAGGAAATTTGGAAATTTGTTACCGTAGATGCAGAAGACTTGGTTTTCTAAGGGTGATTTCGTACTCTTGCTTTTCGTGAACTTTCTTTTAATTATAGCACTTAAAAACGATACTTACATTGAGGTCTTAGTCGAGTGAATAAATTTGAAATTGTCCAAAAAACGACCTTGTGTTGTATAAAACAATTGTTAATAAAATGAAATACCCCGTAGCCACTGAAGAAGGTTCATATCCGGACCGAAAGCTCTGGGCAAGATAATAAAGATGTTTTAAGTCTAGAGGTGAAGTTTAATCTCACTGGTGATCACGGCCCGTCAAATAATTTCGTCAGATATCTTTAAGATTTCTGCAGAAAATATCTACAGCTCTACAGAAAATCTGCCGAGAAATCTGTCGATATTCCTACGAATTTTATTTGGGCTTGGGACAAAATTCGTCAGAAATTTTTGCAGATTTTCTGACGAATCCTGGTGCATACTCTGACGAATTTCTGTAGATATTTTGCCGATTTTCTGTAGATTTTTCCACATTCCATACTTTCCAGACAGCTGTGTCTGAAAAGATGGAATATTTTTCACTGAAGTTTGCAAAATTCAATAGAGTTAGTCTTGGTGATTTCACAGTGTTTATATAAAATAAAGAATTCTGCGACGCCGTGTTATAAGTAGAGAATATTGAAGTGATATCTTTAAACACAGTGCGACCTAAATTTCGTGTTTTTGTATCATTCGATTGGCGATTTTTAAGAAATTAGTAGTATTTTTTCTCGCAACTTTTTAGTTATCTAAAATGTTTAATCGGTAATGCTTGTTAAGCAGAGCATACCATTTTCTTTGTAATTTCTACAGTTTCTTGATAAATCAACAATATTTTTGTTGAGACAATGGAGACTACACTGAGAGAAATCCGAAAAAGTTAAAATAACATTCCGGAAATGTTAATTTTATACCCTGCAGTATTTATCCGAAATCGGTGTAAATATTACCCTTTTTAGGTGTATTGGGGGTTAAAGTTACCCTTTTTCATATTAATTTTAACCTTAAAAAGGTGTAAAATTAACATTAAAAAATGTTAATATATTTTTACACCTAAAAAGTGTTAAAGTTGAGGAAAAAAAGTTAATCGCACCCTCTTTTTTTCTCAGTGTATGCAGATTTCCAATGCAGAAATTCTGTCGAGAATCTGCAGATTTTCTCTGAATGTACTAGAATATACCGTTACAGTTCAAAAAACCTCCGTGTAAAATCGGCAGGTAGAGCAATGATTTGACGGACGGAATGATACTTCGACCACCCTGAAGTGTCCTTGTGGTCTTTGGAGCATTCTTTAGCGCAAGAAAAAACAGCTTGCGAAAGGCAAGGGTGCAAAGCCAATGGCAATTTCAAATTAATAATTTAAATATTCCTATTTCCCAAGTAGCATGATATGACTAGGAAGCATAACACGGGCTTCATGGTTTAACTATCCTAATTAAAAAAAAACAAACGATTTTTTGTATAATTTGATTAGGTTTATAGGGAACATTAGGATAATTTTGAACAGAATCTAATTTCTAATTCTGAGATTTGAAATCAGCAGAGAGAAAAAGAAGGAGAACTTCAATGATGAAGGACTGGCGCAATGTACTTTGAGAGGGACTTTCCGGTGTTCGTCAGTGAAAAAAAAGGTCACCCTAAGATGAAAACACTTTTTTCGTCTTGCTCAGAGCTTTCGGTCCCGATGTGGAGCTTCCTCAGTGGCTAAACAGGGCATGAATATTTATTTTACAACAGATTATTTGTAAAAATTACAAAGGTCATTTTTTTGGCAATTTCGAACAACACTCACTCGACTAAACAATATTCTCGTAATTACTTTTAGGGATCGTGACGTTCAAATGCATGCAAAATTCCTGTATGCATAAAGCATTTTGCGCGGTTTTATCCCGGTCCCGAAAATATGCATAATCCCGAGACCCCCTGTAATTCCTCTTTTATTATGTTTATTGGTTTATTTTAACAAGTGAAGTAGTGAATATCACGGCCAGCAATTTAGCAGAATTTTATATGAAGAAATTTTAGCAGAAATATTTCCAGCTTTTCTTTTCGTTAAATGGCTTCAGAAAATTAAGTAATATTTTTGTAAAAATCAGTTAAATATAGTCATTATATAAATAAAAGGGAAATCATAAATTGTAACTGTTCAAAAATAGTAAAATATTGTCAACGAAAGGAAGATGAAGAAGTTATATAAAATATATTTGCCTTATTAATTTAATTTAATCCTTTAAGGAAGAGTATGGGACACGGGTGTCCCAAAAAACATTTTTTTTAATATGGAAAGTCATTTTGTACTGTAAATAGTCCGAAAAATTAGTTCTTCTTTTTGGGACATCGATGTCCCATTCGTCCTTAAAGGGTTAAAGGAGTTGGTTCGGGATACTCAATGGGTCAAGTGGTAGAGCACTCGCTTTAAATGCAAGTGTCCCGGGTTCGAATCCCTTTAGGAATTTTTCTGGCGTTAAAGGTGTTCAGATCGCATCCAATGAGCTTTACTGCATTTGATTCCACGGGAATGGGACTGACAATCTCATCCCTATCATTGAAAATAATAATGTTTGTTTAGAGATCCTCTTGCGGGAAGGCCCTTGTTTCTTCATGGAATATTGTGCCAGCATTATTAAAAGGAATTCAGATTCCTTCGCATGGCCATTTGGAAAGATTTACCGACCAATTCAATATTATTTTAATTTTAATTTTTTAATCAAAGTGGTCCTTGGTTTAAAATATGACGTTGTATTTGTCTTCACAATTCAAGTGACAGCACGTCATACTTACCAAGAATGTCCTATCTTTTTCGTTAAACTTAACGTAAAGGTAATTTCAACATTTCGTTATAAAAAAAATAATGTGAAAATAGATAAATTGATAAATTTACTCTTAGACAGTGGTCTTTTGAACTACAATTTCATTTTGTGAGAGACTGTAGTTTTCAGCGTCCTTCGCCGTCTTAGCGTTGGTAACTAACCTCCAGAGCAAAACGGTTGTACAGCGGGTGCAGCTCTTTCTCAGGTTACATATGTCAATAATGTAAGAACATGTTCGGATTTTTAGAATACACAAAAAGAAAAAAAAAAAAAACAAAGAAAAGAGAAGATTCTACACTGTTGAAGTTGTACTACTTTAGAGCATTATGAGATGGTTAAGAATGGTAAGCTCTTACCGAGCTGCAAACCATTTGGGACGAAGTCCCATGAAAGAAAAGATCAAAATAAATTACTAATCTTTATGCTGTTTAATTACATTAAATAATTTGATTACATCTTTATTATGTTTAATGACATTTCGTGGAGATAGGGTAGAGTCGTCACTTTCGGACGTAATGGATAATGGACAGCTGGCAGGGCTGCCAGAAATCTTCACTATTATCCTAAAATAAATTTCGTAAATTATCAAAATTGTTAATCACATTGCAAAATTTAATTGTTGGCACGATTGGCACAATTTCTCTTTATATTTTCAAATACTTTTTTTTTTAATATTTTATCGATATGTTGATTTTTTCTGAAAAGCGCTGAACTATGTTGCTACACTTAAAGTCTGTGAAATAAAAAGCACTTGAAGGTATGACTATGTCTTACATCTCATTGACTTTCAAGATCCAAGGTGGACTATCATTTGATTTCTTTAACGAATTTTAATATACATTGTGAGTTCTTACATAATAGATATCAATTTGACATGATAAAGATTGTGAATTCTTTTCATCTGTGACTTTTCAATCCATCCATCTCCAGTTTCATCATCGAACCATTCACAAATAGGATAATCTCGCGGATCTACATGAATTCATGAATATAATTCGCGTTTGTTGTGAAAGGTTGAACAATCTTGGAATGGGTTGTGAATGGATACCACCCAAGGAAAAGCATCTTCACGCTAACTCTGTGTGGAATTTCTTTTTACTTTCATTCCACAAACCAGACTTTTTTTCTACTCTTACCAGAACTGGAAGAGAGAGAGAGAGAGAGAGTGAATTATGCATTGAGACAGCGTAAGGATAAGAAGGACTAAAGGGGATGGATGTGAAGAAAAGCGTATACGGAAAGGATGAAGTCATCAAACAAGTCAAGATACTTATTCCGCCAGCTTTGCATCGCAATGTGGATGAATATTATGCAGATGTTTGTGTGTGAGAAAATCTTGTGAACTTTTCCTCTACCATCCTCAAAATATTTCCATATACATTTTAGTGTGTATCTTTTTTTTTGCCACGTGAATATCACCCTTGAGAGGATCTCGTCGATTTTCTCCGAATAAACTTAATTCGCTTTTCTGCACAATTGTCTCATGTCTCGGTGGTTTATCAATTTTTACTATGTCGCCACATCTAATTCACACTTAATTCCTAATCATCTTTGGAACGTTTCAGTGAACGGTACGCTGAAGTCGCATTCCTTCAATTTTCTGTCCTTTGTCCTAAGGTGAGAAAATTCTCAAAAGTGCACCTAATCCTGCCACCAATTTTCCTCAGCGTCATCATCTCTTGGGTGTCTCATCTCGAAAATGGTCCCCAGTTACCCTTTTTCCCCTTTTTGCAAGAGTTAGATTGTAGGTGCGATTTTTCCACCAGAGAGTATTGTACTCAAAGTTGAATAGTTTCTAGATTAAAGATAAGAATTCTAATAATTCTAAGAATTCGAATATGATATTTCGATGCCAACGACATTTTGCTTAGGGGAAAGCGTGCTACCTTCGAACGATTTATGCTTCGCGCAAATCATTTTTCAATATTGTTATAAATGAATTTGTCCCATTATAATATTATACTCCCTCTGTCCCGAAATAAGTCGTATGTTTCTTGCCCTTCGGGAATTCTTCTAATATCTTTTTCACGTCATCTCGTTTGTCGAAGCTACATTTTTTGTTATTCTTTTGCATTGTATAATCTCTAGAGTACGTAAAATCTAAAAGTTAATGGAAATGGTTAATGCTTGCTGGGGATATGAGTGCGGATATCGCTAGTTTGAAGCGGTGGTTCGATCATCATGGTATGCTCTTGAGCCAGAAGTCCAGGTACATGATTTTTTCCTTGAGGGGTTTGCCGTCGTTCCCACCTCTTCGCTTGCATTCTGCAAATTGCGAGGTTGCTTTGGGCTTAGGTACTGTCTGCGAACCAAATTGCTTCGAACTCGAAAGAGTTGCAGAGTTTAAGTATTTGGGTATTACCGTAGATCAGGCTCTGAGCTGGAGAGTCCACATCGAGGGTTTGCGGGATCACCTGAGGTTATGTATGAAGTTTTGTTTCAAACTAAGAGAGTCTTGTCCCCGCGCTGTCATGTCTTCTTTTTACTACGCTATGATCCAGTCCAAACTGCAATATGGAATCCCTTTCTGGGGCTCAACTTACTCTTCACATCTTAGGAGTTTGAATGCGGCCCAAAGAATGATTTTGCGTATTATGTCCTTTAAGGGTAGATTTGGGAATGCTGCTCCCCTTTTTAGATTTTGGAGAATCCTGTCCCTAAAGGCCCTGTATGTATACAGAACCTCGAAACTTTTTTTTAACGGATGTGGAGAAAGAATCATTAGACCGCAGAACCCATATCGTGCTCCTAACGTGCGTTTGCGTGAGGTTTTCATAGTCCCCAGGCCTAGGAAAGAATTTTTTAAACACTGTTTTGTATATTGTGCACCAAGACTAATTAATTCTTTGCTTGTTGTTCTCGGAAGGGTTTCCTTCTCTTTCGCTGATTTGAGCTTGGCTTTGCTTGATATGGAGGATGATATGATTGCCGGGCTTTATTCTTGAATAATGGGTTCTGTCTGTCATTTTCTTTTTCCTTTTTGACATTTGTCAACCTTTTTTCTTCTCCTCTTTCGTCTTGAACCTCTGGATCATTTCTCGGATGACTCAGGGATGATATTAATATATTTATATATGTATATTTTTTTTTATTGTTTCTTGCGCGATTTTTTTTTAACCTTTTAAAAAAAGTAACTTTAGTGAACACGATATTCCAATGAAATCCTTTTTTTTTTTGCTCTTTTCTTTATGATCTACCTATATATGAACATGTATGTTCTTTTTGTAATTTTTTTTCTCTTTTTTAATTTTCTTCTTCTTCCTTTTCTCTTTGAAATTGGGATCCCTGTCTATTTGTGGCGGAAGACTTTTCTTGTCACTGTGGCCTCTCCATTCTGGGCCTGCGGGGGGTAATCTGTTATTAAATTTTATAGAATTGTATATATATATATTTTGTTGTGGCCCTCTGCCAACGGGGTTGATCTGCTGAGTTTGAGATGAAGCTCTTCACCCTCGACTACGGCCCCTGCTGGGGTCTCTCTCCCTCGGCTTCACTGAGGTCTCTCTCCCCTTATTTTAAAAATGTGAAGCTGGGTCCTGTTAGTACGGTGGTGGGTGGAGCGACTCCGAGATTCACTGGCTCTGCGGGTCGGGGGGGAGGTTGCAGGGCAGATTCCGCCTGGATTCAGTGGACTTTTTTATCATTCTTTTTATCTTTTTTGTTGTGAATTCTGATTGTTCTTTTCTTTTTCTTTTTTTTTCTTTTTGAGCTTCACTTCCTTTACTTTTTAGTTTACAATTTTTTACTAAGGATTTCATGGTATTGTTTGTTCCTAAATTGTTAAATTAATTAACTACATCATTTTAAGTTCTGGTCTAAATGACTTTTTCTTTGGGCATTACCCACTAATGGCTTACAGCTCAGTTAGAGCTAGCCATTTTTTATTTCTCTCACAATGTAAATAGAGAGTACAAATGGTACAGAGCAGCATCTTCTGTTTGCATTTTTCTTTGTAAATGTATGTTAGAGTTTGTACACACATTATGTTTTTTTTTTATATATTCATGTTTGATACATGACTGGCATATACAACCTGTGAAAGAGTTTTCCACCGTTTTCACTCTGGAGGTTGGTCATCAACACTAAGACGGCGGTGGCCGCAGAAAACACCACACTCTTGCATCATTATTGACTTTTGTACTCCTCATGCATTGTGATGAATAAATTATCTATCTATATCTAAATTCGAGGAACAAAAAAGGTGGCCGGAATTGCAAGCTGGCCGGAATTTGGCACACTTACCTTAACTGGTCCCATACCTCAAATTTTCAGAAAAAGGCTATGGGTGAAATCCTTAAGGAACATAGAGAAAAATTTGAATTGTCCGAAGGTATCGCGCTTTCCCTTGCTATTTTAATAGATAAAATTTGGTAAAATTTATTAATTTAAAATATATTCTTGGTAAGGGAACAATTAGGATAAAACATTGTCTTCCAAAGGCAATGATTGAGAATAAATTTTCAAAATAAAGATTATAAAAGGATCGATAATCTGCAATCAGTGTAATAAATAAACATCTCGAATACACCTTTGAAACTTTAGAAAAAATAAATTTGGATTAATATTCCGGAGTACTCTTCCTAAGAAAGGGAAACCATGACTTATCCTAACCTTTTCCACATCTTCATCTGCTATTTTTTTCCTTGTCTTTGATTTTCTCATGTAAATTCTGTTTGGATAGTTCTATGTTTCCCATATGTTTTTAGCGAGCCGAAAAAACTTTTGAGTTGATTAGCTGTTTTCTGTCATTGTAGAATAAATTAGCAAAAAATATTAATACAAAATAAAAACCAATTTAATAACGAAGAGGCAACCGAAAACTCTAAATTGGCAACCTACGTAATTTTGAAGATATCTCGTGAAATGTGTACGAAAACAGAGAAAAAATTACACTAAAACCGGTCGCATTTTTCAGAGCTAATGTCACCCCCTTGGTTCTGATGGTCTACCAAATTCGATGTACCAAGTATCCAGTCGTGACTGGTTACGTTCGAGAAATCTCAGGACTTAAGATCTATTTCGACTAATTATCCTATTTTGAAAATCTTTTTAGAAAATTAAATACATCAATAAAAATAAATTACCAAAATCATCTGTTTGTAAAATTGATTTTTTGACATACTGTGAGGAAGAACAATAAAATAACAAAAAGGGGGACCTTACACATTAATTGCTGTACTGAAGAATACATCGCTCCTTGGAAATTAAAAGGGGCCAACTCACTTTTTTGGCGATTTTGAGGTTTTATTGTACTCAGACAGAGAATTTAATAAAATTTCAGATGAGTAAATAAATTTTACTCTTTCAAAATTTTACTCTTTATGATTGCTTGCGCGGTTTTGTTTGAAGTCAATGGGCACAAAATAGATTTATCGTTCAAATTTTTGTGAAACAAGGGACTAACTCAAGCAAATTGATCCCGTGTCATGATAATTTCATGAATATTTTCGCATCATTTAGAATGACAAAGAGCTAACTCATAAAAAAACATATTTTGAAAGGTAAAAATATGTATATTTCGATGTTTATAATAATGCTCATATAAATAGAAGAGAATTAAATTATTTTTATTAACATACTTAATTGAGATAATTATTTATACAAAGTTGAATCTTTCATGCTGTCTCCTGAAAAATAACTCAGATTGAGTGGGCCCCTTGTAATTTCCAAGGAGCGAAATATAGGGTAACGTATGGTATTTCGGGACATTTTTTAGCACTTTCAAGTTTCAAACAGCTTAACGACTTCTGAAATTATTTTTTCTTTGTTGATACAAATATTTATGTTCCTTATTCTATCTAGAATGAGATTCTGATCGAAAAATGTTGAAAAATGCATAATTTTTTATACAAAATTACAAAATATGTAAAGAAGTATAAGTGGTATATTTCGGGACAGTTGTGTATTTTAGGACAGACAAAAGTCGCTATTATGCAAATAAATTTCACCGAGCTTGATTATTTACCTTTAAGTAGAAGGTCTAAACTTCACTCTTTCATAGAAATTTTGTTTAAATTTCAGTTGTAAAGTGACTTAAATCGAAAAAAAAACTAAGCACTGTTTGTGTTGACATCTGCAAAATTGACCACACTGAATGTTTTGTAAAAAGTGGAACATGATTTAACGCTTTAAATTAAATAAAATTTCAGAAGTTTTATGTTTATCTGATACGTAAAGAGCTTAATATTTCATATAGGACTTACAAATAATTAGGAAACAAATATTTATAGCATTTTTTATGTATTCAAAAATACCCATATTATGTCCAGAAAAGCACCTTGTCCAGAAATACCATACGTTACCCTATCAGAAGATACAGAGAGTGGTCGTTTTTATGTCTTCTAGAAAATTAATTAGTTAATTAGGGAACTCCCTTAAAGAGGATTCGAACTTGACCTATTGAATGTCCCGATTTAATCTGTTATCTATAGTTAAAAGGTCTGGCAGCTTATTTCAACTCTGTCCTCATGATTACCAACGACCGCTGGGCGACGCCTGGGGTGATTTTCACGTCTTCCAGCCCTCAGGGTGGGAAGTCTAAGTCCTCTGGAGCTGCGTATTCTTTTATCTCTGAGGGGAAAATTATCTATTTATGAATTTAACCTTTCGCCAAAAAGATTTCCACCTAATAGATCTTAGCCAATACACATAAATATTAATTAAACGAAATTGAATTAAATTTAGAATTTTTTGAATAAATTTTGGAGCGAAACCTGGAATCATCTTATGGAAAATTAATATAAAGACTGTGTTCCTTTGGAGTCAATTTTCTAAAGGTGAGAGGGCAAAGTTTACGATTTTGTATAATCTTTAGGAATGTTCACCACGTACGATAGTTTTTTTCCAATGAAGACATTTTCCATGAGCTTTGATTGGAATATGTTAAAGTGTTTTTCAGTCTCCTCTGAACACCAAGGTAGAATAGATGTGTCTGGATTTTGATGATAAATCGCAATTATACTTGGATTTGTATGGAAATGTTGGGATTTTTTTGTGCTGCTTGAAAGTTTGGTTAAAGTTTGTGCTTATTTCTTGAATTGAGCACAGTGACGTGGCAATGAATTGGACTCAATTAGAAGGAATTGTTGGGATTTGTTGCGGAAAAGCAGCTTTGGACGATAGTGCTTGAAATGTGTGACACCTGAAGAAGTCATAGAATATCAATTTCAGCTTGAGATGAATAGAATACAGCCATGTCAATTTATTCAGGCCATAAATGAAGATACGATGGTGGAAAACCGTCATGCTTTACCACTGTAAAGGAGCTTGCGACTATTGAAAAGTACCTGGACTGAGCAGGAAGACGCTTCTCAAGTGGAGGACAGGTCTCTCCCAGGATGTTCTATTCTAATTAAATTCTCTAATCTGTATTGAGGTTGAAAAGGTTCAGATGGTTTGTATTAAATTGAAATGTGTGTCATAGTTTTGAGCAACAACGTGAGAATACAAAATAGTCAAATCAACCGTCAAAATCCTGAATTCATCCTCAACTAACCATTCTCATGCCTTTTTGCACACACTTTGCCTCGAGATTTATCCACAATTTCGAAAGGGAGGATTCACCCAGAGCCATCGAAGCCACTTCTTCAATGGGTCTGGGGTGTGATTTTTCCCCAGGGTGAATTTGTAGGTGACTTGGGGTTGAATTGAGCTGTAAAAACGACAGCCCATCTCCGTAGATTTAATTTTATAGATGTCTCACGCATTCCCATTCAACCTGAACACCAGTACGACCCATTTTAGCTGGGAAATCTCCAGTAAATCTCTCTGTCTTTCCTTGGGATTCTACTAGATCTGGATGGAATGCGTTTTGGACTGTCTGATGGAATGGTTAGATAGGGATGGGAGAGATTTGAGATAATCATAAAACATTCTTTCTACCAAGAAAAAGATATTAAGGGAGATTCTTGATAATCTCTCCTCTTTCATATTCTCTCGATTGGGCTTAAACTTTCCAAATGTGTTTCTTGTAACTTTTTAATTAATAATACGGCGTTTGAATCAGCAATCTCGTAAGTTAATAAAGAGATACAAATTTTAGACGAGAACTGCGGAATTAGTTGACGAGTAAGTGTAATGTGCTGAACACACCTACGGCTTAAGCCGAGGGATGGCTTAACGTAATAATTAAAATAATTATTAGAGTACATTGCCATCAATTTCCTATACTAAGCCACCTTTGAGCTTAAGACGTAATGGCTTAGATAGACTTAGGGTTTCGACAGACCTAATGATTAGCCGAGAGACAGCTTAGCGTAATTGTATTCGAAATAATGCTTAAACAACATATCCAAAATTTTCCACTAAGCCGTCTCTCGGCTTAAGTCGTAAGTGTATCTAGGGCATTAAAGCTTAAGTCGAGAGACAGTGGAAAACCGACGAGAATGTAGTCTAAAAATTATTTTGATAATAATTACGTTAAGCCGTCTCTCGGTTTGTGTGTCCAGAACATTAGTCTGTCTAATGGCCTATACACACTATAGAAATTTATGTCCATATTGAAGTAAATTTCTTAGTCTTGTGTAGGAAAACTCTTCAATATGGACATAAATGTTTTCAATAAACCGGCTGTCATTAGCGGTAATATCACTGCTAGAAAATTTTTAGTGAAGAACCCAGCTAGAACAAGTTTCAAATGAGTGGATTACACTCACTTATTTAATGGATTAAAATATTATTTTTGCTTTTTCTCAAAGTTGAATAGTTATATTATGTTACTGTAGTGGCTATATTACGGAAATAAAAACAAAAGGGGTGGCAAAGCGTCCCAGGCTTTGCGAAATGCTCGAACTCGTGACTTAGATGCTATACCTCAAAAGTACTTTCGCACTCAACCGATTTAAATCGATTCATAAATCACTCAAAAAATTCCACAAAATAGTTTAAAGAATAATAAAAATTATATTCGAACAAAAATTACTTATCGGTTCATAACCGGTTCACAACCGATTTGGACCGGTTCATAAATCACTCAAAATATTTCCCAAAATACACCTCTGGAGCAATTTCGTATTAAAATTAGTTATCGATTATGAACCGGTTCATTACCGATTCAAAACCGATTGAAACCGATTCAGTTTTGTCGGAAATACCAAGACCTTTCCAACGAGCCCAAACATGACCCCATTCGCTTGATAAATGCGCTCTATAGGGACTTTTTAACCTTTAACCTTGAAAAATCGTTATTAGGTGAGATTCTTAACAATCTCAGCTACTATAATCCTAACAAAATCTCATGTCCTCAGATCGACCCCAAACTTTGCCAGAATGTGTTTGGCCACTTCCTGATCACGAATATATGGATGGCTAAAAACCGTTCCCGTCCGTCCGTCCGTCCGTCCGGCCGCTCTTTGGAGCTTTAGAGCTCCTAAACTAAAAGAGATATCGACTTGCGGTTTTCGGCAAAGGTTATATATCGGGTGAAAATTGCAACTTGATGCATTGACCTCCCACCCCCCACCCCTTCTTCCGCCATTTTGAATGCTCCCATTTTTTTGTTTTCTCATTGGCTCCGACCCTATGGCATCGATCGGGCTCAAATTTCAGTATGTTGTAGCCGGGCCTTAGAGCTTTCGATCAATACCAAACTTAAGGTCCCCTGACCCCCTGACCCGAGCTATGAGGGTCCAAAATAAAATTATTAAAATGGCCATAACTCCGGTTCCAGTTGTCAGAATTTAAAAAAATGAGGGCGTTTCAATTTAGAAGTTTGAAGTTTCAATTTTCAAACTTAAATAACTCAAAAATTCCTCTGTGCAGCGATGTGAAATTTTAGTATGTTGTAGCCGCAGATCATACCTTTCAAACAAAAAAAAAATACTTAAGTCGATCTATAATCCCTGGCCCGAGCTATAAGGGGTCAAAGTTGGAAAATTGACCGGCCGATATCTCCGGTTCTAATTAACCTATTGTCAAAAACTTTGGTGTTTTGGTTTCGTCTCAATAAGCACTTTCAAATAGAAGTTCAAAAAGTCACCACAGGTGGCGTTGCGATAGTGTCAAAATTCATCAAAATTCAAAGTCATTTTTCTCAAAAATTCCTTTGTGCAGGTTAAGTCGTTATCTCTTACTGTTTGGCCTCTGGAGCTGGCGACAGTCGGACGGACAGACGGATAGAAGGACAGACGGACAGACGAACAGACGAACAGACGAACAGACGGACAGACGGACAAACAGCGTGACGACATTTGTCAGAAATCGTCTGAAACGTGAAGATTTGTTGATAAAATTGGTCTCCGAGGGGTGGAAGGTGGAAATTTGGGGGGGGGGTTTGAAAAAATCGAGGAATTAATACTGCTCTCTCTGTGGAGTTCGAGCAGTAAAATATTATTTAATTATCTAGTTAGCGTGGTCATAAACGATCCACATAGCGAAGCGCCCGGCTTAGCACACTTGATAGTAATGTTTCAGATTTTTTTTACAATTTATAAAAAAAAAAATATTGTGTAATATTGTCTTAAAACATCAAAGGAAATGTTTGCTTTAACTCATAGAATTAAAATTCCAAGCAACATAAGTCCTTTTACATTTTTTGTAAAACTCTTTTATGAATAAAACAGTTTAACTTAAAATTCTAAATATTCAAAATTGAACACTGTGATTGAACACTTCATATTTTTCCCATAGTTCTTTAATGACGCTGACCTAGTGGCAATATATTTCAATAGCTAGTCTTAAGTCACACATTTCCTGAAAAAATTGACTAAGAGTCATTAAAGGAGTACCGGGTAAATATGAAGTATTCGAAGCCAGAGTATGCGCGAAGTCTGAAAGCCTCCCCCTATTTTTTTTAATCAATTTTATTAAATTTTGATTAAAAAAGATTTTTAAATAATTTATTATTTATTAGGATTCTCATCGACAATAAGCTGATTTAGGCTTCTCATAGTATCATACGATTAGATATGTATCTGCTTTGAACTTTACAAACAACATGATTACGGATTCATAATGCTTTCAGATTAGTTTCCCCAACTAATTGTCTGAATGCAAAAGACATCCAAAAAAGCCTTTGATATGCGCATGGGGCTCAAAAGGGAGGCTTCCAAAATCTCCGTTGCAGAGGAGAGATGAATGATCCCAAATGAGGTGAGGAAAAATGTGACAATGCCATGTCTTGTGGCGATAGGGATGAGAATATTATGCGACATAAACGTTTTCAAATCTTTCACTGTGTCGAGGAAAATCCATAGAGGAAGATTTTCTCTCTAATGAGTCACCTCCTGCTGGCTGAGATTTTCCTTTCTCCAAATGAGACACACACTGCGAAATGTTGAGGGGGAGACAACAACAATGATTTCATCATCATTTTTGTTTGAGGGTGAGATCGTCGCAGTGATTTTAACTTTCTAAGTCTCAAAACTTTTTTTTTTATTTTTGGAATGTGTGTGGGCAATTCTGGGAGACTAGGGGCTTGACATTGATCTTCCCTTTTTTTGTGGCGTGTGGAATTTTCACAAAAGGCCCGTCCGTGAAAGGATTTTTCATCCATCGCTTGTCTCATGTGTGACTTGGTGAATGGTCGAGGGATGTAGGACTCGTGGGAGACTTTTTCTTTTTGCTCGAACATGGAAAGAGAGCGACGTATAATAATCTTTTGGGTTTTTGATACTTTCGTATGATACCTGAATTTGAAGAATGGATACTTTTAACTGATTTTTCCATATACGAATATTAGAAAAAATTAAATTATGGGAAACATGACATAAGGTAAAATGAGGTAACTTGGAGGCATTTACAATTTGGGACATTTGAGATTTTCTCATTGTTTCAGATGAGCAAAGAAGAAACAAAGACCACGAAATGGAATAAGAAGACGATTAACCCATTCAGTCATTGTACCAGAAATACTTGAGATAGAATGTTCATATTTTGGGATTAGTTTCCTACAGATTAATAGATGAATTTTTTGAAAAGAAATTTTTTACCTATTATGGGGGCGCGGGGAGCCCGTGTCAAACACACGTCTTAACGGTCCTTGAATTTAAATTCTGTGCATTAATTCATTATAAACTCTACTGCTTTAGATAGAGTAACTATCCAAGAAAACAAATTGGCAACCAGAATTCAAATCAGGAAAGAGGAAAGAGGCCAATTTTAATAAATTCGACGGGATGTCGAATTTTCCGTCAACCATTTTGAGCAAAAATTTTGCATGACCTTCCGCGAAGCAAGAAAACAATAACAAAATGTACTTTCATCTCTGTCGGACTATTTTTCCCAAGTAATTGAAGAACTAAAGTTACTAAAAATACATTCCCGACAGCAATTCGAGTATCAGTTGTCCAGGAATAAATCATCTAAAATCACTCAATTTGCGTATGATGTATAATACCATGGTAAGGAATGGGTTAAGATGAAAAGAAACAGCTTTTCTTCCTTTTGAATCTCTAAAATAGTGAGAAAATCTCAAATATCCCAAATTATAAATGGTTCCAAATTACCTCACTTTACCCTATATAGATCGAACTGTGAGATATATCGCCTTTTTATTTTCGGCAACTCCTATAAATCCTATAAACCCGGAAGAGTTTTTCTTTAAATTGTTTTCCGGGTGACCTCATTTGAATTCAATTTCATTAGAAATGCAACATCGCTGGCTTATATTCTGGGCAAACAAATAGTTAGTGAACTAACAATAATTTAAAAAATGTTTGCTGTCCTTGTGAAGCCCTTACATAATTTTCACTAACTTGACCAATCCTATATGCAAGAAGTTTCACAAAAGTTGAGCAAAAGAAAGCATACTTGTGAAATATTTACCTAAAAATTATATTTTAAAGAGAAAATTATTAAAGTGGGCGTGGCTTAATTTTCGGCAATTATTTATCGTATTTCTCTAAAGCGATTGTGTTACTATCACATTATTTAACATGTCTAATTTTTGTATTTGTTATTTTTTAAGGGTATGCAACGTGTATAGACCGGTTCTCATTGATATACCTCAATGACCTTGAATTATTCCTTTTTTGGGGTTTTCAAGGTTAAAAGTACAATCCTTGTTGAGAAATAATGAAACTGTGGTATAGAAAATATATAGGGTAAAGTGATATAATTTGAAATTAGTGTTGCAAGTTGGACAATTCGCCGGTACAAGTTGGACCTGGCTTTTTCTTGATAAATACAGTACAAAATTTGTTTTTAAGCACAAGGATCCAAATTATAAAACTAAAAATTATAAGTTTTAGTGTGATTTTTTTTCCTATTTTCGTACACATTTCCCGAGATATCTCCAAAACTACGTAGGTTGCCAATTTGGGGTTTTCGGTTGCCTATTCTATATTAAATTGGCCTTTATTTTCTATTTGTATTATTTGCTAATTCATTCTACAATGACAGAAAACAGCTTATAAACTCAAAAGTGTTTTCGGCACGCTAAAAATATATGGAAAGCATAGGAAACGTCATGCCCCTCACTAAACCATTAAAGATATACAAATAAAAATGAAGTACTAAATTTATCAAGACAAAAAGCCCTGTCCAAATTGTACCATTGTCCAACTTGTACCACTGTCCAACTTGTACCACTTTACCCTAAGTAAAATAATTTAGCACTGTATTTATCATGAAAACAATAACGTTTCCATTTGGAGTAGCGAAAAATTTCCATTTGGAGCAGGTTTTGAATTAGCTTAATTTACCCTAGTAGCAACAAGTGTGAGTCAGTGAAGGGTATTTCTGTATTAGATTTAACCAATGTATCCAACGTAAGTTGCGAATGGCCTTGAATCATTCTTTATGTAGGTTTTTGAAGGTCAGAGATATAATCCTTCTTGATGACCTACTTTTAATCCGATTTTTTTCAAAACAGGATTTACTTAAAAGGTATTGAAATTGCCAACAAACTAAAACCGATCCCAACCGATGATTAATCGGTAATTTTTGGGACAATCAGTAATGATTATTCGGAAGCTTTGGAAGAGATTGTTTTTGTTGTTACTCTTGGAGAGAAGCTTACGAAGATACTATTTTTGCAAAACCTGTGACTTTGCATCGGATCTTTACACTAATCGGTAATTTAAAGGATTTTATTTCATTCATTCGATATTTCAGGGGATTAATCGTTTTGTGAATATCTATCATTGAATTGTACCTCTGTTATTTGGATTGAGTGATTTAAAGCGTTTAAAGCGAATTTTTAGGCTATTTTACGGAAGAGTAATGAAGGGTATTGATATTCACGGAGTCGAGAACACTTATGACTTCGAGCAATCTGCGAATTGAGTTTCGCAATATTTTTTTTTTGTTAGGGCATCGTGTGTGTCGATTGGGGTTTGGGTTTGAGGGCATACACATTGTCAAATCACGGAAACCGGTGCCATTTCGATGGCTCTATTACGCCCGTAACAAGACGCGATTATGATCGATGGGGGAGATTATTCATTGAGAATTTCATGCGCCACTGTGCACAACGCGATGCCCAGGCGAGCATACAGTGCTTTGGGGGATGTGCTGGGGGCCTGGGATATTTATAGGATGGGAGAACCTGGTGAAAAGAGACACACTGTTGAATCTTTAGCACACCTATTTTTTTTTCAAACCAACCCCCCCCACCCCTCCACATAACCCTAAGCATCCATCCCATATCCATTTATACATGAGCAGGACGTGGATTATTCAGTGAGGGATTTTTTTTCCTCTGCTCCTGTATTATTATTCTTGGTGCTTTTCTTCACATGCAATATAAGAGAATATAAATTGTCCTTACTTTATTCACTTTCATCCCCTACTCCACCCTAAACAGGACATCTAGAAATTCACATACACTTTGGTGCACATTAGAGAAGGGACTCAATCTGCATGGGAATTAAGAAAATGGGCAGAGAGAGACGCAGGGGGGCAGATATCTGCAAAAGGATATCGAAGGGAAGGTGTGAGAATTGATTGGTCTATTTGGTACGATATGGGGGATGTTTCCTTTTCGATAAAATCAATAAATTTATAATTAAATTATATTTACACGAAAATACATAGACACTGTATGTGATTCATCGTGAGTGCAGGGGTAAGATTACCTAAGTGTTAGACAACCCCTAAAATGCTGGGCGAGAGTCAATTTTGCACTCTCATCGCGTCATCATCTGTTACACTATGAAACCCCCAGTACCATCCTCTCATCCCCCAAACGGTTTAGACCACCACACATTAAACCACCCATCCCCAACATGAGTGTATTTGAATGGGGTTTCTGCGTTGAGACTGAGTCCTGTGGATGGGAAACTCAGGGTTCTGGCGGCGAGAGTTTGACGTGTGCCAACGTTATGGGGAGATGAAGAATATTTGTTTTACGGGTCATACAGAGATTGATACACCTTTTTGGTGGGTGAGGTGAATGGGTTTTATCTCAACATTTCGCCTGCCTTTTCCTCACACAATATCATCTTGGTATTGAGATAGCAAGTAAGATTATCACAAGATTATGATTGAAGTTTGTTTTGGTTAATCAGGTTTAAGATAAAATCATTTTAGAAAAAAATCTAGGGTAAATGTGCCAAATTCCGGCCAGCTTGCAATTTCGGCCACCCTTTTTGTTCCTCGAATTTCCATGAATTTTTAGTTTTTACATACTCTAGAGTCTAGAGATTATACAATGCAAAAGAATAACAAAAAATGTAGCTTCGACAAACGAGATGACGTGGAAAAGGCATTGGAAGAATTCCTAAAGGGCAAAGAACTATGAGAATGAAGGTGAACGAAATAGGGCACCAAAGCTATGTCTACATTTTTATTCATTTTAAAATGTATTAAGAATTATTTTCAGAGTAAATAAAGACAATAAACTATCTACAAGGTTCTAAGCAACACTCCTTAAGTAGAAGGAATAAAAAAATCAATTTCTATTAAAGATATTACATTTCAAACTTGAGACTTTGGCGCTTGCATGCAACTATGCCGAAATTTGGCACACTTATCCTAAGATTAAGAATTTTCAATAAAAACAGGCCTTTTCTTTTCTACGAACTTTACTACAGCAGAGTCATGAGCATTATTATTTCCAGATTTTGGGTTACGTATTTCGGTTATTGAACTTATTGTTTGTTAAGTGCGTAGAGAATTACTTTAGGAATGTACCATAAATCGTCGATTAAGAGGAGTTTCAGCCTCGAATAAAAATCATTTTCTTCTTAAAGTTTTCGGAGGTCTAGCGGATCTAGGTGAAGATTCTGAAATCAAAATCCTAAACGTCAAATCCGAATGTGTTGAAATTCCGAAAAGCTAAGAACTGGAACGCCGAAATCCTGAAAGAGCCAATATTCCGATTAAATGTGTCATATCTACCGCTACGATTACACCCGCGCTTGCAGGAGACAAGGGATATTTCCTGTATTTACGAAATTGATTCCCACATTATTTTTCGTATAATCTCACCTCTTTCGGGATTTGAACCATTCGGGATTCTGGCTTTCGGGATTTTGGCCGGCACCGGGTAAATATAAATTTATCGGTGATCGAAAATCTTAGGCTTTTTGTGGGACGTCTTTGCCTAATATTTACGATCGCTGAAGTAGGTGCGTAGTTCGGGTACTCTACGCATTTTTTTCAGACCTGGGGCAAAAAGAATGTTTTTTCTGGGCCCAATATCATCCTATTCGAATAGCACAGGACTTTTCTTTGAATTATTATCAACGTCGGTTTCTTACTTGCTTTAGCCCTATAACTTAAGCTTCAAATAGTCTTAGACTGATCATCGAGGATTAGGATTCTTAATATAAATTTTCTTTATAGTAAAATTTTACAGAATAATAATATTCTCGAGAACCAGCAAGTGTATTTAAGTCTTCAGGGTTCTCAATTTGATGCTTGTAAGCTCCTAAGTTTGTTGGATGTGTAATCGTTTAGTGTACTATCTTAAAATGAAGACAAGTTTAGTACTTTTCGATTTTTCTAATGTTCCTTAAAAAAATTGACCAGTGATCAGTTTTGGAATTTTATTTTTAAGATTAAGTAATGAATTAATATTTAGATAATAGTAGATTCATAATAAGTGAAATAAAGTCGAATAAAAATAGAGAGAGATCGATAAAAAAATAATAAATAAATAAAATAATAGTAAATAGATAAAAAGAGTAAAAATAGCTTCTTGAAAGTTAATCCGGTGTTCGTCGGATGGGAGAGGTATAGCCCAGAATAAAAGTCTTTTCTTCCCAGAGCGTTCGGTGCACTATGCACCTTCTTCAGTGGCTATGAAGGAAATATTTTTATTCAAAAATTAACATTAATTTACTACTACTTATTAACTTTACATTTAATCCGGGGCAACGTCTTAATTCGGGTTAGAACGGATGTCTTCATTGGGTACAGATAACACAAGCACACACTTAACAAAAATTCTACAGCGAGAGTCTCCTATTATCCCGCTGTAGAATTTTTGTTAAGTGTGTGACTCGTGTTATCTGTACCCAATGAAGACATCCGTTCTGTCCCGAATTAAGACATTGCCCCAGATGTATTGTGACATTTTCGAGTAAGTGTGGAAAAGATTTGATGTAAATTAATGTTAATTTTTGAATAAAAATATTTCCTTCATAGCCACTGAAGAAGGTGCATAGTGCACCGAAAGCTCTGGGAAGAAAAGACTTTTATTCTGGGCTATTCATCTCCCATCCGACGAACACCGGATTAACTTTCAAGAAGTGATTATACGTCGGTTTTCCTTATTATTAGTAAAAATAGCTTTTGCGATTTTGTTGAGTTTAGGCGGAATAAAGCATATAAAAATAATATTTGAATTGCATTAAGAATACAATATAAGCTGAGTACTAGTATATAAAATACTGCGTTAAGCTATATTTTAAAAAGGTTACAATGTTAAAAGAAATTAATAAAAAAATTTGAGAAATACTTCTTAAATCTTTAAAACCGGAAACATACTTCGAAAAATATTTTGCTTTAGAATTTTAGTATCGAATAAACACAAATTCCTATCTGGAAATTTTCGAAATTGTTTACTTTAAGATTTTGATAATTTTCAATTCGGAAGGACTTTTCGACATAGTAAGAGCCTTCTAATTCTGAATAAAAATCCATTACATCACTTTACAAACTTATTTTCAGAATATTGATAAAATATATAATTATAATATTAATATTATTTTAAAATTTTTAACACTTTGCATTAAGAAAAAATAACAGTTGAATTAAATCTAATTGAAAAGTTATTATTTTACTTTTGTTTTATAACTAGTTTTACGCTTAAAAGCTTAAATCAAATATTTTTATATCTTTTAATAAATATTTTGAAAGAATCCTATTTTATCTAATTTTAAATTAATTTTTTAGTATCTTCAATAAACTGTTTCAGAACGTATTTCTTGGCGCCTTCAATGAAAATTACTAGCTTGTTGCATATGGGAAATTTCCTCTAAAACCTGTTCTCAACTTAAAGCAGAATCTTGAAATTCATTTGTATTACTTTACTATTATTTTCTAAAAAAAAATCTAGTGTAATTACAATTTTTTACTATTTTATTGGTGTATTTTATGAATCTCAATTTTTAAAAAACTTCCCTAAATCGGATTGCCAGCTAATTCGTTTTTAAATACTAAAATTAAATGGTGTAACATAAGAAGTTCAAAAATTCTTTTTGACTTCTTTATAGGATTATTACCAAAATTGTAGTGTTACAATTAGTAATTTAGTATTTCAATTTCAATTTAAGTTTAGTTTCATTTAAATTGAATGTCTTTAAAAGATTATTAAATTTACATAGGCTGGAATAGATGCACTCAGCACATTGATTGGTTTCGAATCTATTTAGAATAGCATTAATTTGGAATTTCTGTTTTTTTCAAGTTTTGATTATCTAATCTTGATTCTGTAATTTTTATCAATCACCTTTTAGGTCATATTATTTATCAGCTTAATCCCGAATTAGTGTATTTATTAAAGTTTTCTCCTTAAGTTTTTACTATATGTTTACAATTAATTTGATCAAAATTTTTCAGGAAATAGGTGCCTTAATACTATCTATTAAAATATATTATCAAAACTAGGTCAGATATACTAAAGCCTGAAAGCCTTCCCCTACTCGAATTTATCTTCTTAATTTTGATAATAATCATAAAATGATTTAAAATTTATTTGAAATTTTGAATAGTTAAACTATTAATGTGTTTGCACCATAATTCGTTATCATTCACACTTCAAGTACTGTAAAAGAACCGATACTGATGAAGAAGTTAATATGTTTGAACATTATTTATTGTCAGATCTTTATTTTTTTTTAAATAAGCTTTACGATGTATTTGAGTGACACATTGGAGTGTTCGGTTGAATGATAAGCCCTTGATTTGGTGGATCAGCCGTATCGGTTGAGCCCAAGATAAAAACGTTGCAGTGGTATTGATTTATTGACAATTTTTTACAATGTTTAGTGATACAATAAAGTGTATTGAGAGGTACTTTTGAGGTATGCAGAATGTATAGGGTATGACTTCATCAGCTGGTCCAGGGATCACACCCACTTTGCCCAATAAATCCCTCAACATTCTCACACATTGAATTCGGTGGGTTCGCACAGGATCTTTAACAATGGCCCCTTTTCCAATTTTCATTCTCCGGTTAAGGACAATGGATATGGTGTTAATGTAATTGGATCCCTTAGATATCTGACTACTCTTGGCGATGGTGTGTGGAATTCACTCTCGCACACTTGGCCATGGATTGAGACTAATCTACTACGTGTCATATGTCCGGAATTGCTCAATGGAAGGATATTATTAATTGTTTCCATTCTATTATTTAAGCTATATATTGTCCAGTTATTTCATTTTAAAGACGATGATTACGATCATCATTGTGCTGCTCACGTGCTCCAACTACCGTGATAGTTATTAGATTGTCGCGTGGATGAATGACAAAATGAGGGGCTTTGGTATCCTGATGAAGGTATAAGGGTGCTCCTTTCAAACTCAAAATTAGGTACAACTTTCGTTTCTTCTACACTCAGGAAAATTGATAAAGTGAATTACAATTTTAAAATAGTATAACAGTAAGTTAATGATTGAAAGTACAAAGTGCTTAGGAGAAGTGCACTCCTTTCGAACGTTCTTCTTTTCGAATAAAGAGATTTTTTATTATTTTTCCTAAGAGACTTAAACATAATTTCCATGTGATTATCAGATGATAAGCTAACTAATATTTAATAGAAATGTTTAAATCTCTTAGGAAAAATAAAAATAAATTAACATCATTCGAAGGCATGAACGTTCGAAGGGAGAGTACTTTCCCCTATATAGCATTGAATAGAATAAAAGACACTAATTTAGTATTTTAAACTAAATTTTTTAAATTTTCTTCTTTCTTTAATGAAAATTTAAAGAAAGATTAACAACAATTTATATAGTCAGACCAGATTTATATAAACCATTTATATAGTCAGAAAGAGAATTCTATTCTTATGACATGAAATAAACATTATTATCTATCTGTCTATAATGTAAAGACTTTCTCGCGGAAGAACACAGTTTGTCGAAAAAAGTGGCCATAAGCTTAGAAACACATAAAAAAGTTCACACTTATGGCCATACCATTTTTTTAGATTAGAATACCGTTTAAAAAATATTTATTTAATCGTATTTAATTATATACAGTAGACTCTCTTTCAATCGGGCGTATGGGGCTAAATTTCATTCAAATTATCGAGAGATTCGGGCGTCAAAGTCATTGTAAATTGCTCAAAAAGCGCTCAATAATAAAGAACCACGATGAAACGAGAAGAAGTATAGCGAATTTGGGCGAATTTGGACGAATTTGCTCCAAAATCAAACGTGGAAATTATCAACAAATTTTTTCGTCCGATTGAAAAAGAGCAAATTCAGCGAGAGTCTACTGTAATCGTATTATTTACGAATCTTATTTTTTTTATACCAACTGTACTATTTGAATTCTCGAAATAGATAAAAGAAAATTACACTATGGGATTTTGTACTTTTATATAATGGTATTCATAATATTGCATCGATTGCGTTGCGCTTTTTAGAGTATCGTGGTATTAATTCTATCCCATATCATTGCATAGTTGCATTGATTTTACTATAAAGTGGTATTGATTTTACACCACTTCAATATTCTTAAAGCAGGGGTGTGGAAGAACAGTTGAAACCGAATAAACGTCAAAATAAGTTTGTTCAGGTAGCGTTTTGACTATTGACGTACCAGTTTTATTTGACGTTTGTTCGGTTTTAAACGGTTATTGCATACTTCTGTCTTGAAGTATTAAATTAAAGAAGTATTGAAGTATTAAGTATTAAAGATTCAGTCTAAATATAATCGTTTCCTTGAAATCAGTATCACGAGGATGAACTTTACTTTGTCTTTAATGTAACCTAAAGAGCCTAGTATGATACTTGAGTTCTTATTGTACATTCTTGAGTTCTTATTGTACAGTTGTTTAGAATGAAGACTTAAGAATGAGTTTTCATTTCTACTCATAAACATTGTTAAAAGTATTTTTTTGAGTTTTCTTAGTGTATAAGTTTATTTTAAATTGGATTTTGGGATCAATCTCCATCTTCCTGAAATACAGTGAACATTGAGAAGTATGTCTTTTAAGTGGTTCCCATTAGGATATTTGTACCATCTCCTGGAGCAATGTGGCTTTGATGGCAATAATCATAAACGAGATATGTGCAAGAATGGATTTTTCCTCAATTTTCCTTGCATTTTCCTCCCTCAAGCCGTCTCGTATGGGATTGTTCTAAGATAAGGGAAGGCATTTAATGTGTCTGCTGGACGAAAATGGTGTGTGAATTCTTTTTTTCTAGCTCATTTTTTCTGGCTTTAGGTGCAATCGATGGATTTAATTGAAAAATATTTTCTTTAATTTGATATAAATCAATTTTATACGTCAAGACGGGAGGCAGTGTGGGAAATTTTCTTCTTCTTGGACACCTCTGGAGTAATTTTTCTTCACGTGTGTGCATTTTGTGTGGCCTCATCCCTTTGGCAATCATTTCACCCACATCGCCAACAATTTCTCACGTGGTGAATTGAAGCACCATCCAAGGAGTAACTCATGCTGCTCGTCTTCGACTCTCTATACCCTTATTATATCCTTGGATGATTTTCAGCGCCATAATGTGTAGCCAGCCAGCAAAGTGTCCTTATGTATAGATGGGCTGAGGGGGATGGGGTACCAGCCAGGAAAAATCGTGAAGAACACCATTTTTGTGCCAATATCCGATTTATGGATCGTAAGTTTTCTTTTTCAACATAATGAAGAGTTAGGGAATCAAGAGTGACATATAGAGACACAGTGTTCCTATATATCTCAAAATCCTGACTTCAACCACACTCCCATACATCTCCAGCATCATTCAACACAACCACGTATATCTATTTTTTTCCCTAGCTGCCAAAGGGATGAAGTCGAGGACTGGGATATAGCTCAGGAGAAGGTGGACGATGGAAAGGTGTGTGCGCAAGGGATTGACGGAAGAAGATTAAAAAGTGGTACGCCTTTTAGGAAATCAATTGATGGTGGGTTTCACAAGAGGAAGATGATGGGTATGGGATGGAAAAAAAGACATTTTCCTCTGGCCAATACAATGAGGAGGATGTGTGGAGTACGTGAGAAAAGAAAGGAGGCAACATGTTTTAACCTACAATAACCCTTTCATATTCGATTATTGTACACTTTGCTTTAGCCCTCTTTTCCTACAATCACCTAACGAGGTCCAGAAACTGTCGAAACTGATAACCATCCTCTATTGCACAATATTGGCTTCCTGGGCATTTCAGATTCTTTAAAGCTTTCAGATAAGATTTAAAGTTCCGCTGATTTTGAAGAAATTTGTAGATTTATCCCTTGTGGCGCCATCTAGGTCTCTGTTACTAATTGCGTTCAAAGGTTATTGATTCTTTTTCTTTAAAACTTAACAGTGTTTTGGAATATAAATATCGTGGAAAATTGTTTTATGATTGTAAGGGAAACTGGGGCATCACCGAACATAGGTTAGTACCAAACACTGATTTTTATTGCTAAACTACTTGGACTATAACGATCATTTCTCCAGTGGACAAGCATCCCTATAGTATCTATGAATTTATACAGATCTCGTCCTCTGAAGTTTAATATCTAATTAAAAAATCGTAGTGTTCGGTTTTACCCCGCGTCCGATGGTACCTTAGTTAGATTGCGTAAAACATAGTTTAGCGGAAATACCATCAATTTGTTTTGAATAAAATACATTTTTAAATGTTTCAGCTTAATTTGCACTTAGACTGGGGTTTCATACTGAAGCTTCAATCTGCATACCGAATGTTTCGAAATCCTATTTAACGAGCAATATTTTCGGGCCTTTAAATTTTAAGTTCAGAAAATTGTTTCAAAACTTGGAAAAACTTCAAATAAAAAATTTTGAAGCTCATAAACTCTAGTTTGGAATTGTACTTCAGAATTGCATAAGTACTAAAATGTTACTAAATTATCAAAGTCGGAGTTCACAAATTGATTTATTTGGAATTTTAAATTTAATTTGAGCCAAATCATAAAAAAAATATTTTTTCATTGGTTTTAAAATTCCATAAACCAAAATATAAAAAAAATGTTTTCTAAATTTTAGAACTTTACTTAGTACTAAATTTTACTCCGAAATAGCATGTATTGAATGCTCATTTCCGGATGTAATATCTATAAATCCCAATAAATATATTTTTGGAATATTAAAAAAATATAAAAATGATTTTTGATTGGTACTTTTTCAATAAGTATTGATCTGATTTTTATTTTATTTTAAAAACCAATAATTATTTTATTTGTTTTTATTGAAACCGTAAGATGGAAATGGACAAAAAAAACAGTTATGAATATTGTTTACCAAATTTAGAGACATTTTTTGAAGCTTTTTTGTTTGAATATTTATGCAAAGATTTATTTACTTACCACTTATTTATCTTTGTTCAATAAATACCAAACAGGAACATTTTCTGGAAAAGATAAAGATGGGAATTATAAGCCAGGTAATTCAATTTTAATTTTAATCTTACACAGTATGTCCTAGTAAAAAAGGTTTGAAAGGCTCTAGAAAGCGTATTTCTCAACCAAATGGTATCATGTTTGGGCTCGTTAGAAAGGTCTTGGATTCCCAACAAGCTTGAACTGATTCTCATCGGTGATGGACCGGTAATGAGTCGGTTCATAACTGATAACTAATCTAACCTTTTAAATTTTTTATATGTTTATTCCTTTTTATTACACTTATCCTTTTATTTCTACGTATTTTCTCAGTAGAAGGGACTGGAGCAATATTTGTGGAAGCAAGTATTTTAAAATTTGTTATCTCTCAAGATAAAAGAGGCCAAGGCTTTAATGTTTTATGATTGACAGTTTTTATGAATCTCTTTAACTGCCCAAAGTTATTAAGGAAATCGAGTAATATTTTTTTTGTTTCCCCCCTTATTAACCGCCCTTACAAAGGTATTAGGCCTTTAGGCCTATTTTGACCAGTAACCTATGTTGAAAATTCTTTGAAAACTAAAAACATTACCACAATCGTCAATCTATATAATTACTATCTGACAAATAGGGTAAAGTGGTACAAGTTGGACAGTGCAGTGGTACAAGTTGGACAATGGTACAATTTGGAAAGGGCTTTTCGTCTTGATAAATTTAGTACTTAATTTTTATTTGTATATTTTTAATGCTTTAGTTTTATAATTTGGTTCCTTGTGCCTAAAAACAAATTTTGTACCGTATTTATCAAGAAAAAAGCCATGTCCAACTTGTACCGGCGAATTGTCCAACTTGTGACACTAATTCCAAATTATATCACTTTACCCTACTTAGGAAAAAGACTAAATAACAAAGGCGGGAACCTTACACATTAATAGCCGTACTGCATTTAACTTAGACATTCACATTATTGGTTTTAATAAAACGTGCAATCATATTTAAGGGTTCAGTGCGTTTAAACTCTAAACGCACTGAACCCCTAAAAATCGAGTAATATATCTGGAATAAACTATGAAATTTTTAATTACATTTTTTGGAAAATTTTCCTTATAAGAAATATCAACATTGACTAACTCAATAGAAAAGAGTGGTCTTTTAAGAAGTTATAAAGGAATAAATTTCCATAAAAATGTGTCGACTTTTGGAAAATGCCTTGAAAACCACATTTTACTTAGTAAATATGCTCATTTTAAATTTATCATGTTTTGGAAGATCTTCTATAAAATTAAGATATGCGTTTTCATAAGTATTACCCCTGTCTCCCCTATCGTTTGACTTCTGGCAATTAGCAATTGAAAGAAGAAAATAGTATTTTCAGTATTTATTTGACATAATTTACACACATACTTCTCATAATTTACTAAAATGCTTTGTATACAATTCTTACATATTATATAGACAAGGATTGGTCAGTTTTACGCATGCTTAAGTCTACGTATTCATTTCTTTTAATAATAAATTAATATTTAAGAGTTTCACAATTTTTTTGTTTGATCAAACCCGGATACATACAGAGACTAACTACCTTAAGCACAATTAAGAACAAAAGAGCCCAAAGAATGTAAAGTCGCACGAAGCTGCCCTCTTTCTCTATTTACGTTTAAATATTGACGAAAATCTAAATTTTTATTGACTGTTTTTTCTCATCATTCTCAATTTTTCTTCAGTATAGGGGAAGGTAGGGCTGCCTTGAGTTGTGAGGCTAGACTGTTATAGCATTTTTGCAAATTTCGATTTTTTGCAAAATCGTTTTGTAAAGCAAAATTATATTACGTTAAAGCCAAGTTTCCTTTAGAAATATGTAGGGGAATGTAGGCATGGTTCGCACAGAGTGAACCTTCAAACGATGCGAATTCTCTCTTTGTTTGCAAAGAGCTGACTTAGCATTTTTGATCTCGTTTCATTAGCTTAATAATTATCTATCGTATGGCTAAGAAGTGACGAACTAGCTCTTTGCAAACAAAGAGAAAATTTGCGTTGTTTGAAGGTTCACTCTGTGCGAACCATGCCAACATTCCCCTAAAAAAATGTATATCAATGTAGCCACACACCTCAAAGTAGTCCCACCTCTCCCCCTATCATATATCATAGGTCTGTATTTAGGGTCCCACTGAAATGTGTTAATTATAAAAAAAAGAAATATAATAATGCAATGATTTATTTGGCAAACAACATCGTCAAAGTGATTTTCTCTTTGTACAGCAGTTGAGGTTTCGGGGAAAGGCAAACGTTTAAATAAATTAATTTACCAAAATTGAGATATTAATTTGCAATCAAATTTATATGCAAACAAATGGCCACGGGGTGGATTATTTCTTGTACATAGGCAGGGTGCTAAAAGTGTGTGAGAAGGAATTTTCCCCCAGTGGGTATTATTTTATTCATGATGATGATTTTTCTATGTACATTTCAGCTTGTGCTATTATGAAAATGTACACAGTGAATGAAGGTACAAAAAAAGGTTTCAGGAAAAGAATTTCAGGGAAAAATGCTTAAAGATACGTCTGGGGATATTTCTTGAGGTCTTCCTTTTTAAGTTCTTTCCTTCTAATCACAAACACTGAGATTTTCTCAATTATCAGACTAACTTCAGGAAGGGAAAATAGGAAAATTGCTGAGTGTGTGATTTTTGTCTTTATGAACTGGCCCTATTTAAATACCTCATGAAGGGAAGATTCAGGGACTTCTTGTCGTGCTGGGAAGACTTTTTCCAATTTTGCCCAGTCCCAAGCTCCAGGCTGAGCAGAAAAGAGGCACGATTTAAAGGGAATGGTGTCTTCGTGGTGCCAATATGAGTTACGAGCTTTTTCTCCCTTATAATAATTTTTTTCAGTGCTTTTTTTTAAAGGGCATCTCTCTTCCATATTTTACTCCTCGAACGTTGTTTCCAATTTCCTCCAACAATACTCCCAACTCCTTTATTTTTGAGGCGCTTCGGGTTTTTTTTTCTTGTTATCACTTTGTATGTAAGATAATTTTATTTTGTCACCTCACATTGAAAATGTATACTGAGGGAGAGATGTTTCAGTCAAGTCAATAACTGGGCCTCCCCCATTTTCACTTAATATTTACGCAAACACTTTTGCTACTTTTTCCTTCCTTGTACCACACGTAAATATTCCCCGGTACCTGTTTTATTTCTGTTAGAGGTTCTTGGGAGAGATTCAGTACAAGAAATGGATCACAACGGTGGCTTTTTCAATTCCGTTTCGCCATGGGAAATTGAGTAAGGGCTGAATTTAAGAGATTGTTCCCTAAAGCACCTTTTTCTGTCTTAAAAGTTGTCTTTTGATAGGTATTTTTCTAAATTAATTTCACTATATTACATCATAATCATAATGCCCAACGCACAATAACTTTTGTTATGTAAACATGTTTTTGACATTTCAGTGAGAGTGAGCGAGATCTAGATCTAGTCATTTCGCTCACTCTCATAGGTAATTTTGAAAACATGTTTACAAACAAAAGTTATTGTGCGCTGAGCATAATACTGAACGATAAATAGGAGAAGTAAATTAAACCCTGTCGATACTTTAAATATCATTGCAGATTTTAAGGTCTCTACACACTGTGAGCAATTTTCGTCAAAAATTACATTTTTGACAGAACTTTTGACGTTGCCACGTACAGAAGTGCAGACGATTTCCCTCAAAAAAGCAATTTTTGAAGAAAATTTCTCCCAATGCGTAGAGGCCTTTATGCCCTAGACTCACTTACGACTTAAGCCGAGAGACGACTTAGTGGGAAATGTAGATTATTCATTATTTCTAATATAATTACGTTAAGCTGTCTCTCGGCTAATCCTCAAGTCTGTCGAGACCCTTATATACAATCATGTGAAAAACGTGTTTAAGCAAATTTCTATCAAAAACGCTTTTTGGAAAATAGGAGAGACCAACTCCGTTTTCTTACGATTTTGAGTCACTAAACTTTTTGTTAGTGTGAAATGTACTGAAAAGTACATCAAGTTTGTAATAGGAGATTTATATCTCTCTAAGTTTTAGTAAGGGAGACTGGGGCAAAAATTCACAAAACGGATATGTTATTGTTTTACAAGCTACCCGAATGCCCCAGGAATTTCTAATTAGCGCAATTTTATAGGAAATTTACCGCTGTATAACATTGTGAAAGTCATTTTCCTCTATTTTGTAAGGAAATACATTTTATCGAGCCGTTTTCTAAAAGGTAATTTTGTGACCATTCTCAAAATTGCTGGAGCAAATAGTATCAAGCATAGGGTAAAATTATCACATTTTGATTCGCTTTATTACGGGCTTCCGTAAATTAAAAAAAAAATACCTACACTGTGAAAAAAAGCAGCTACGATTAACTTTTTTTCGTCATAACTTTAACACTTTTCGGGTGTAAAAATATATCAACATTTTTTAATGTTAATTTTACACCTTTTGAGGGTAAAGTCAACATGAAAAAAGGGTAACTTTAACCCATAATAGCCTAAAAAGGGTAATATTTACACCGATTTCGGATCAATACTGTAGGGTAAAATTAACATTTTCGGAATGTTATTTTAACTTTTTCGGATTTCTTTCTCAATGTAGATGACACTTTTTTATATGAAATTATTCCTCTAGGGTGACGGAATTACTTGTGGGCTCTGTCTTGATTTAAACTAAATGATTTTGAAAAATCTCAAAATGAAAAATATTTGATGTGTTTTAATACAGTGAGCGAAATTCAAATAGGGACGGACTTATAAGTGTGTGGTGTGGGTGGTCTGTAAGTCGGATCGTCCTAATATTTTTTTTTATAATATAGGCCTATCCAACAAGACTTTTTATGGTAGTGACCCACGCGCAATTGCGTTCGTGCGTGCACGCCAGCCAAATATCACATTTTTAGGTGATTTTTGAGCAAAATTCAAATAGGGACGATCCCGATTTTTTAAATAAAAGTGAAACAATGAGAATTATTTTACAATGAGATCAATGAGAATTATTTTAATATTGTGGACTTTATATCTTATTCTTCGTGCCAATAAAATTTCTTATAGCCCTACTTAAGACCAATTCATGAAGAATTTCTTGCTTAATTAGCATTACTGAGAGCATCAGGTCCTCCATTGTCACTACTGTATGATACTGCTTAACTCTTGCATTAATTTATCTTGCAATGATACCTCATAGATTTTCATTGAGATTTAGGAAGGCAGAAATTACTGAATAAACCAAAATATGTAGTTTTTTTCCTGGAACCACTTCATTAAAAGACTTTCTTCATGAATTTTCCTCATAATCATGCTGGAATCTGATATTACCACTAGTATAGACTTCTGAAAATGGTACCAGTGCATCTTTAATTGGTATTCAACACTTTTGAGATATCATTCTATTGGTCACCCGACAGATTCATGTCTTTTTCTAAAGTGAAAAAGCCGCCCAAGTCATCACAGTTGCACAACCGAAGTTTTTGCTCTGTATGTTATATCAATAATATTTAAAACAATTTCACTCATTCAGTTTAAACTTCTTTTGATCGGAAAAAAGTAAGTTTATTCCAATTTTTATCCATTGAGATATATTTTTCTGTATATGGTAGACGAGCTTTAATATGATGTTTTAGTCATTTTATGTAAATACACGAAACCGTTGAATCACCACTAAAATTATATCTGAAAAGTGTTGAATATTATTTAAAGATGCACCGGTGGCATTTTCCGAAGTTTAAACTAGTGGTAATATCAGATTCCAGCAGAATAATGCGGGAATTCACGAAGAAAGTCTTGTAATGAAATGGTTTCAGGACAAAAAACTACACATTTTGTATTAGTCAGATGATTTACCTAGCCCAAATCATATTGAAAATCTGTAAGGTATCATTGCAAGATAATTTAACGCAGAAGTTAAGTAGTATCCGACCGTGGGGAACGTAGATGAACTCAAGAACGCTATCAGTAGCGCATGGCGCTAATTAAGCAAGAAACTCTTCATGAATTGGTCTTAAGTAGGGCTATAAGAAATTTTATTGGCACGAAGAATAAGATATAAAGTCCACAATATTAAAATAATTCTCATTGATCTCATTGTAAAATAATTCTCATTGTTTCACTTTTATTTAAAAAATCGGGATCGTCCCTATTTGAATTTCGCTCAAAAATCACCTAAAAATTTGATATTTGGCTGGCGTGCACGCACGAACGCAATTGCGCGTGGGTCACTACCATAAAAAGTCTTGTTGGATAGGCCTATATTATAAAAAAAAATATTAGGACGATCAGACTTACAGACCACCCACACCACACACTTATAAGTCCGTCCCTATTTAAATTTCGCTCATTGTAGCACGTCATATTTTTTGGTTTTCGGAATCACTTTCTGACAAAAATTGCGACGAGGCCATAAGTAGAGACAAGCCACAAATATTGCAACCACCCTACACCTTTGTAGAACAGCTCTTTCTGTATCTGAACGTTAAAAGCGCTTTTAAAGTTATTTTCCAAATTAAATTTTTTTGCTACTTCATCACCAAAAAGCTGCGATACATGGCAATGACGTTTCTTTTCACCGTGAGACATCAGAAATTGCTTCGGGTTTTGTTACTTTTTGCCCCATATCTTTTATTACTTTTTATCACAAGTGGTCATTTTTAGAAAAAAAAAGGATTTCTGGGAAAAAAATCTTTAGAAAATGCCAAAACGGGTAGTAGCTTTGTATTCAAAGAAAATAATTATTTTTAAATAAATATTTTTTTGAATATTTTTCTAAAATATATTTTTATATTTATTTATTTTTTTTGGAACCTTGTCCAATACCCCTAGACAGTGACAAAGTTGCAGACATTTCACTGTTAATTTTAAAAGATTGGGTCCGACCAACTAAGTAGGATTCTAGTAAATTTAACTGGTAAACGAAAAAGAATAAAGGGAATGGAGTTTAAAAAGAAAAAGTGAGTGGTTTATACTATCAAAAGCTTTAGAGAAATCAAGAAGAATTAATAGGGCAAAATATTTTTGATCAAGCTTGATACGAATGCCATGGTTAATACGGAGTAAAGCACTGGCACTGGTAGTGCTATGAAACTTCCGGAAACTAAACTGAAAATCAGAAAGTAGGTTCTTCTGATTGAAGTGTTCCTCGACTTGAGATTTAATAAGGTGCTCTAAAGGCTTGGAAAGGCAGAGTAGAATGCTGATAGGTCGAAGGTCACTAACATCAGAAGGCTTGACATTTTTCGGAATGGAAGTAACGATAACGATTTCACTAAATGCTTTCGAAAATTCCAAAGCTTAGGATGGAGACTCTTTTGCTCTTTTTCTATTTTTTCACTTAATTTTTTTTCTTTTCATTTTTAATTCTTTCTGTACATTTTTATTTTCAAGATTACCTTTTTTCTTTTTTTTCTTTCACAATTGTAAAAGGGATGATCCTGTTTCTGTGAATAAAGTATATTATTATTATTATTATTAAGTTAAAAAATATTTCTATATTCCCAGTAATATATTCCCGAAGTCATTAATTTAAATTGATACTATTACACAGAGTTTTGATGGATTGATACACCAACAAATTTCTATATATTAGCATAGCAACAAATTCCAATGATGATTTGCGGATAAAATATATTTTGAGAAATTTAGTATTTGCAGGGATGGCCTCAAAAGAGGAAATCAATCCATACACTGTGGTGTTTTAGTGGTAAACCACAATTTGCCTATGTTATCTGCCTTTAGTGTAAATGCTTAGTTGGTGAAAGGATGTGAATTTGAGTGCGTTGTTTCCACGATGCGGCAGAATTTTCGTGTACTGTGAGGCTTTGGAATTTCCGTCACAAGAGTGCAAATTAATTTGTGTGTTGATATGCATTTTCGTGCAACATAAAATATGTTACCACCGTAAATGCAATTTCTTCGCCCCTCCCCCCCCTTCAACAAGTTTCTATTGTCGTGCATCGAGAAACCACTCACTGGGCGCCTCCACTTGAGCTTCCTTCACTTGTGAGTTCTTCCTTTTTCCCATTCCCAATTTCCCTTCCAAGAGAGTTAAATTGTTGAGTGGTTGCAATATGATAGTGGGATGGAAAAGCTTCGAGGTATATTGTGTTAATTTGCACTTGGGATCGGAGAGTGTACAGGCGGAGGTAAAAGTTGTCTTGACAAGGCTTCCCCTTAGCATCTTCCCTCTTCAATCTCAACTAAAGTCATGGCAAAATTGTCCGCATTACTGAGGACATCTTGATTTTTTTAAATTTAGCTTTACTATAAAAATCCTTATTTTAAAGATAAAGATTTAAAATTTAAAATCTATTTTCAAGGGTAATAGAGCATCCGGGAAAAGATTAATCAGAAATTAATGGTATTTAATAGGTTGTCAATGTGATTACCTTCTACAATGGCGATAGTTTTCTCCTGCACATCCTCCCTCTCCTGTTTGATATCTGGTGAGTTAATTAAACACACATCACAAACAATTCTAATTAGACACACTAATTTAGTCACTTTTAATCAATTACAGCGCTGAAGCAAATGCCTTATAATATAATGTATAGATATTCGATCCACTTTATTGTTGTTATTAAGGTGGGATACACTTTATGGACATTATTGAGAGCATCAAACACAATCTATACTGCTGCATCCCCATACGATCCTTCGCGTGCTGGTGAACATTGAGAGGATACTCGCAGGATTTTTTAACCACAGGTTAAACTATTTGAATTAAAATACAAAAAAAGCGATATTCTTGAATATTTCAGCATTGTGTGATGCTAAGAAAATTTTGAATAAAATATACTTTTGAATTCTAAGATTTGGTCACAGGTTTAGATGTATAAAAAAGACCATGCAGAAGTGGTATTCTATTTCTGTTTGACAATTTGAATTAGTCGAGGAATTTTAAAATTAAAAATTGTGCAATGTAGTACTGTAAACGCATTTTACGTTAACTAAATAATATTTAAAAGACTTTTATGATTACTTTCCTATTTAGAACTATTTAAAAAATAAAAAAAACTTCTTATATATTTACACTTTTGGAGTCGTACTACATTAAGCAATCACCAACCGTATAATATTGCCTTATAAGGATAGTAAAATATTCACTAATTTCTTTGAGTCTTTCAAGAGTCGTTTTGTGCAATTTTTAAATAAAATGAGATATCTCATTAAAAGTTTTAAGAAATGCATTAAGTCGTTGAGAATTATCAATATCAGATGTAATTTAAAGTATTTCTTTGCATTATCTTTATTGTTTGAAAGGTAGGGGAAAGTGCCCATGCTTTACACGGTCCCAAGCGTTACAATGACTAAATTTTTCCTATGTTTCTGAATAAATGCGGCTCTGCGATATATTTTAAACACAAGACACTTTTCCCTAGTTTTTAAAATATAGATGAGATGAGTCACATTTATTGAATGAAAAACATACGAAAAATTTAGTCATTGTAAAGCTTGGAACCGTGTAAAGCATGGGCTCTTTCCCCTACTACTGCCGAACACAAATTTTGTGCCCTTGATATAAACTAATAGTCTTATTTTTAAATAAATAAATAAATACTAAGTCGCTGAGGAAAATTATCGGTTTATTCTGATACTTTATATCTGTGCCTGCCAAAATTCCGAAAAGCCAGAATTTCAAAAGCCAAAATCGGAAATCCAAAATCGAATGTGTTTCAATATTAATACACACATCTTTGTAGAATCGTGCCAAATGCTCAGAAACATGTAATCATTTAATTAAATATTTTTTCTGGAAAAATCGCATTTAATAATGGCACTTATTATTCTTAAAAAAGCGAGAAAAGTTTTTCTTCTTTAAATAATCTTGCTCCTAAATAAAGTTTGCAGAAAGGAGGGTAAGGTAAATAAAGCAGTTGAAGATTTTAAAGACTTATCTATCAAACAGGTATTGAGTAAGTACTCGAAAAAGTACGCAACATACCCCATATATCAATTTATTGTCTGAAAATTTTATATTTCCGGAATCTATCTAGATTCTCATCCATTGAGTATTTTTTTGTCTGAAAAAATTGTTCTATGGGTAACAACAAGTTCAATGATTTTTGTGTGATGCACAGAGAGATTTATAAATTAGTTTAAGATTTATGTTTTTAAAATTTTATGTACCGTAAGTGTGAGCGACATTGTTCCCTGCGGATGACTTTGACACCTTCCTGTTTGTAAGCTTTCTTCTAGAACTTAAGGATGATCTTTACCGATCCAATCTAATTTTTGCGGCTATTAAAAGGAAGCCGGACTTTCCGGTTTCTTTGGGCCCGGTTGCCAAATATTCATTTTCGGGAATTCTGAGCGTGGAACTTTATTCTTATTATGTCTGATCGGTGAGAACTGTTCTTAAACATTAGAATTAAAGAAAAGTTTACGAATAGGAGGGCGTCAAAGTCACCCGCATCTACGGCACACGCGAGATAGTGCATACGGAGGTGTCGAAAAAGTTTACAAAACTGGTGGAAATGTAGACAAAATTGTCGAAAAAGGATAGAAAGGCTATTCTCAAACAATTTAGAAAATCTTAGGAAAAACAATTTAGTAAATTGATAAATATTATTCCTATAAATTTTAATACAAACTTTGACTAATTTTCAGGGTTATTCTAACCTTAAGTCATGTTGAGTAAAACGTACGTAGAACGTAATGTGTACAGAACGGTCGGACCGTTTCGATGGCTCAGCATATGAAACGAGTCAGTCGCGAATGGCCCTTTACAGGAGAGCGAATTCAAGCTCAGATTTTACATGCTGAGTATGGGATTTTTAAGATTTGAAACCTATATAACTTTGGGAATAATAAACTTTCCCAGTATAATATTCACAGGGAAGATAGAGGTTATCGAAAAAAGTAAGCGGAAAAACGATTTTTACAAAAAATCGACTCATTAGACTTATATTCTGACAAGTCGATTTAATGTATGCAAGTTAGAAAAATATGCTTAAATCTAGAAATAGCGTTTTATTTTAATAGACAGTTGAAATAATAAATGTATTAGACTAAAATCTATTTAAATAATATATTAGTCCATATTCGTAGGTCTTATCGAATAATATTTGAACAAATTATTGTAAAAATGTAGTACAAGTAAGTCAATAAAAGAAGTAATACACCGTTAAAAATATTTTGGTTAAATCCTTATATCTTAAGCATGAATTGAACCAAGTATATTTTATTAATTTTGAAACGATTCAACCAAAAAAATATTGCTTTTTAAACTTTTCGATTAGTGGTTGAAATTTCAATTTATCATTGATCAAATCACGATAATAAATTTCATTCTATTCACTTAATTTTGTTATGTAATAAAATAAAATCATATCACTTACTCTGCAATCTATTTTTTCGAAATATATTTAAAACTTTGTGTTATTTTTTAGTTTTATTACTCTCCTCATATTTTTATGAGCTTTCTTTTCATTTATTCACTATTTATCACAAAAAATATAAAAGATCAGTTCGTAATGTGTATAGGGGAAGTGGAGTACTATTGAAATTGGGATTTTCTTCTATGCTTAAGTAGAACTATATCGTAATGTAATTTAGCTCCTCAATCTATTTGTGCATCTAAATTGTATCACGATAAGGCTCAATTTTATTTAAGAATAAGTAAAAAATCCGTATTTCAAAGGTACCCCACTTTCAACGGTGCCCCACTTGCCCCTACGGCTATTTTTGAACTTTTCGATAAATGAACTCAAACTAATCCGTTTTTTTTTCATTTTTAGAAAACTTAAACTTTACAAAATAACAATCAATTTACTGCAAGTAGCCCTTTGATTTATTGTAGCGTCGGGCGGGATGCTATTTAGCACGCGACATATTGCGTTTGGAATATAATTAAAATTAGGTCGAAAAAGGATGAAATTGTATTATTAGTCAATGCATAGAAAATGATCCCTACAATTACATCACCGTAAATGCAGGTAGGATAAATAACACGTAACTAGCAATAATAATATTGAATAAATTATTGTTTTCTGCACTTTTTCTGTATTTATTAAATTTATAATTAACGTTTAAATCACATTTTTAGAATCAATTGAGATGCTACGTAAATAATTATTCACTCTTTTGTTCACTAATAACAAATATTTAACATTACTTAATCAAATTATTGAATATTAAAGCTTCGATGCTTCTATTGCTTATCACTCCGTTTCGATTGTCCTCCGAATCAACACTAAAATCGTTAGAGACAAATGTAAGATTGCAAGGGAACAAGCAGCAGCAATTTGTTAGTTTTGTTAATATGTGACTTAACTACAAATGTAGTAATTTAAAATTAACCGATTTCTGTGATTGTATGCGATGCAAAATGATTTAAATTGGTATATTCCCAGAGTGACAATATATTGGGCAATGAAATGTATCCCAAGTATGGGTGTGAGATGAGGGAATTTTCGCTATGGGTTGTACCATATGTGGCACCTTTACAAACAAAAAGGCACAATCGGTCTTGTGTTAATTTTCTAAAAAGCTTCAAAAAACTTTTAAATCAGAATTCCAAATTATTTGTTAGTCAATTTCATTTAAATTTTGAACGATATAAAATATAAGATAATCTGGGGCAAAATGTAACAAGGTGAAAACTTAAAAAGTGGATATCCTAGAAGGAAAAATTAAGTAAGACTTTTAAATTATTGTTCCAATTAAACGTCTAAACTTTTAAGAGATTAGAGAAAGTGAAGATATGACTCGGAGGTAATATAAGACAAGGTGTTACCAGAACAGAAGGCTTAAATAAGAGTATTGATGAGGTACATTAAATATGTCCTTAGTTAAGTACTTATTAAAACATTTTACTGGCGTATTTAGCATCGTGAGATGGACACATGACAACCATTGAATAAAAAGAGATGAATCAATTTAAAATATTTGAAAAACATAACCCTAATACGTCATCAAATGTCCATCTGTTCTCTGTTAATTCGTTGACAAATTGAGTGTCCTAAATTCTGTCAAATCTTTCCTTTCATGCGTTTCATTTTGCGATTCGAGAGCGTCAATTGTCAAAAAGAACGCAATAGTAAAAGAAGTGATTATGACATTTATTGCGCTTTTAAAGCATTTGTTTATGGATGGCTATCAATATCTATCGATCTTATTGATTTTTTCTTCTAGATAAGGTAAAGTATCTTCGAGTCGACCACCTTTCGACTCGACCACCCTGCATTCCTTAAGTTGACCGGTGGAAATATTTATTCAAATCATTTATTTTTGCAATAATATTTAGCGAAAGGTTTAACATCATTGAGTCAATTATTTCATACATAATACGAATCAGTTGGGAATTTGTAAAAATTTACCATTAAAGACTCAAAAAATAATAAAAATGCGAAGCGTGAAAGTAATTTTTTAAATAAAAATTCGCAATTTTCCAGTAAATTATATGGCATGCTTCTTGATATCCTTGACTTTTTTATTAAGGAATTATTTCAATTATTACCCTTAAAGATTACTGGAAAATTAAAATTTTTAGTAAGTTTGTAAATTGTACATTTTTAGGACTTTGTCTATGTTACTGTGCATCAATTTTTTTCTGTGATTAAGTTAAATTTTAATTCTGAGCCTTAAAATTGAAGGTGTATTTCAAATATGATGTTCCTCAATTCGACCCGTCGACGAACCATAGTAAAAGAAGTTTTTTTTAACTGAAATATTGTTCTATTTTGCAACAATTCTTAAAAGTGTGTTTTCCTATTTTATTATTATTATTGAATTCTTAATTTTAAGTGTTATCTGTGAAATGTACAAAAAGCGTAAGTTAAATTAATTATTTTATAGTTCTGTGGTTTGTTTAATTTTAGTTTATTTAATAATGAGGAACTCCAGGTCGAGTAGAGGCACTCCAATATAAAAGTGGTCGAATAGAGGAACACTTCGTATTTTTGAAACATTTTAATTTTTTTTTATATTTTTGAATTATATTATGGCTAAATGAAGTTCAGAATTAGAGATAAAGATCTATTCTATAGTTTTAGGTAAAAAACATATCAAAAAATGGAAATTATAACTGTTTTTTTCTTAAGTTTTTCAGAAAATATATCCTTAAGTGATCTATATAGGGTACTTTATTTTATATATTGAACACATCTTTTTAGAGAATTGTGAAAGAACTGACGTTGATAAATTTGATCGAAGGGATCCGGAATTCGTCGGGAAGTGGAGTCACTCTTAAAAAAGCGACAACTCTTTCCAAAGCTTTCGTCTCGGTCTCCGAAAGCTTTGGAAAGAGTTGCCGTTTGTTTTAAGAGTGACTCCACTTCCCGACAAATTTCGAGTACTTTTTACTTTTTAAAAAGCTTTTTAAACTACTTTTTTTAAAAGCTTTTTAGTATAAACTATCCGTAATATAAACTACTTAACTAAGTTCTTATTGGTGAGGCTTATCTATGCCACCTCATTTTCGCTATATGCCTCAAAGCGGTAAACGTTTGTATAATTTTCATATATTTTTAAAGCGGTTGGATATTCTACAACTCTTAATATGTATTTAATATGTATCCTAATAAGTACTTATTATCATTATTATTATTATTATTAATCGTATTAGGATATACACTAACGGCCAAAACATTAAATACACCCTTCGTAAGCTTAAATACACGTGATTTGGACCGGGGAAACGCTGTAATATCCAGTTCTATTGACTGAAATAGTTTCATATATAAACCTAAGAAAATTTTTAAACAATATTTGAGAAAATACATGAGCTACAAAATTTATAATTTGAGGATCAGTGAAAAATTAGCTTTTTGGAAAAAATGCAAAAGTAGTCCCACATTCTAAAAGTGATCTAATCTTTTAATAATCATTTAATATAAGCTAAATACTATTAGTAAATATTATTAAGAGTCAGAAAAACTGAAAATAATACCGAGGGAATATTTTTGGTACGGATTGTGGTCGGTTTCCGGTGTGATGTGTTCTGAAAGGGGTTTCTTCTTTGAATATATTGAAATTTTCAGCCCAAATTCTACTTTTTCATATATTTTTTATTATTTTTCAAATTTCTTCTTATTATTGTTGCAATTTCATTTCTTTTACTTCATTATTTTATTTAAATAAACATGAATAAAATCATCAAATTTAGTTTTCCTCGAAGAATCCTCCTTTAACTTTGATAAACGCCTCACATATTCGAGGCATCCTGTTGAACAATTTCTACAAAATGTCTGAAGGAACTTTGCCCACACATCCTCAAGTGTTTCCACCAAGATTGGAACTGATGTCGCGCCTAATCTCGAACTTTGTGGTCGAGAAAATCCAAGAGAATTGCAATGAGGCTACAATCGGGTGACTGGCGTGGCTAATGCATTCGGTTTATTGGGCGTGGGTTTTTTTTTTCAAGAGGATAACGATCCCAAGCATTTCTTAAAGCTTTGTAGAGGTTTCCTTCTTGAGAAAGAGAAACGCAGGGTCCTAAACTACATGAATTAGCCACCCCAATCACCCAATTGTAACCACATAGAAATTTTCTGGAATTTTCTAGACCAGATGGTTCGAGAGAAGGCGCCAACATCAGTTCCAATCTTGGTGGAAACACTTCAGAATGTGTGGGCAAAGTTCCTTCACACATTTTGTAGAAATTTTTCAACAGGATGCCTCGAATATGTGAGGCGTTTATCAAAGTTAAAGGAGGATTCTTCGAGGAAAACTAAATTTGATGATTTTATTCATGTTTATTTAAATAAAATAATGAAGTAAAAGAAATGAAATTGCAACAATAATAAGAAGAAATTTGAAAAATAATAAAAAATATATGAAAAAGTAGAATTTGGGCTGAAAATTTCAATATTCAAAGAAGAAACCCCTTTCAGAACACATCACACCGGAAACCGACCACAATCCGTACCAAAAATATTCCCTCGGTATTATTTTCAGTTTTTCTGACTCTTAATAATATTTACTAATAGTATTTAGCTTATATTAAATGATTATTAAAAGATTAGATCAGTTTTAGAATGTGGGACTACTTTTGCATTTTTTTCCAAAAAGCTAATTTTTGATTGATCCTCAAATTATAAATTTTGTAGCTCATGTATTTTCTCAAATATTGTTTAAAAATTTTCTTAGGTTTATATATGAAACTATTTCAGTCAATAGAACTGGATATTACAGCGTTTTCCCGGTCCAAATCACGTGTATTTAAGCTTACGAAGGGTGTATTTAATGTTTTGGCCGTTAGTGTACGTTACTGAATCTATTACTAGAATCTGCTAAGTCCATTGTAGATCGCCCAGGAACCCCTTCCTCACAGTGTGGATACTTCTTCCATGATCCCGGAGTTTTTGGGCATAGGCGATCAATTTGAATTACGTTATATCGCAGTGAAAATGTCTTTTTTCTGGACATTCAAATCTTTGCAGCGAGCGGAATTCGAACTTACAATTGTGATACAAACCGGGAATCTATAGCCCCCGGTACTTAACGTATCAGACAGACAATAGCAAAAACACGGATAAGCCCCTTCGACTGCAAAAGTGCGATAGAGGGTGGGATGTGTTTAAATGGGATTTGATTGTGTGATGGCAATGGCAAGTAAATGAATTCAAAGGTAAATCAGCGAGTCATCAACTCTACACGGTTGGGTGGTTGGTGAATTTTTCTACTCCAGTCGCGATACGGGAGTGGGTTTGTGGATGTCAGAGGAAGTTGAATTTAATTCCCTCCTACCCCTGAGATCCGCTCTCACACCTCCGGTAACCTCTGTCGTATGTCAATCTATTGTGGAGCGCACAGTCAATTGTTGACAAAGTGCGTTGGAAATTAGATTAGGCAAGGAAGTTTACCAGCAAACAACACTGAGTCAATCAAATAAGTGAGAGGAGGCTTTTCTCGATGGAACTCACTGGCATTTTCTAAGCATTTACCGGGATGCATTCCCTGGGAGAATGGGTTGAACCTGTAAGAACGGGGCTTGTGGTGTTCTTTGAGGAATGCAAACCCACTTTCCAATGCAATTATTCACTTACTTACCACACTACACTCCTGGAAATTATCCACATCAACAATTTTATTGTACAAGGAAACGGTACTGTTCCCTAAAACTTTTACCACACTACATTGCACTTGACAAATCTTTATTCAGTAAAAAATAAAATTGTTTAAAATTTATAGAACTCATTTTATATATTTTTCTATTCATACTTATGCATTAGTTACTTTTAGTCTTAAGAAATTGCACTTGCTAATGGCTTTATTACAAAAAGGATAATGCATTTATTTAAATGAAAATATGTAAAATTATCCAAATTTGCTTAAATTAGTCTAATTTCGAACCTGGTTGAAAAGGTATTTTTTCTATTGAAACTAATCAATATAAATGAATTTTCGATTTATCTAGAGCGATCCATTTTTGCAGAGTGCTTGAACTCACGAGGAAGAGCTCTCCATGAAATATTTTTTTGTATACTTTTTTAGTGTACCTATATTGGTATACTACTGACTAATTTGATTCATAAATAAAAAAAAATATCGGTACTTAACCAACTTATCAAGACTGATGCAGCCGTATTCGAAATTTCAAAACTTTTCGAAAAAATTAAAATTTAACTAAAAATGAGCGTTACAAAGTGATTGACATGACCTTCAATAATTCAAAATGATGATTTTTCCGATTTTGATGATTTGGAGCAAGTTCTGAGTTAGGACACTTTGTCCTATTGCGGAAACAGAAATTTCTTGGAATAGGAAAATTCAACTTATTAGAACATGGATAATGGAGTTTAGATTCCTTTGTATAATTTTACTCAAAATTTCAAACAGTTGTGTTCTGTTCTTCAGATTTATAAGGTTTTACATCAAAACGAATTCAATTTAAATTCATGTAAGTCAAAGAAATGTAATTTATGTAATTCTAATCATCATCATCATCATCAATTTCAACCACTTATCCCTATTGGGGTCGCGGACTTTAGGACATCCTAGGTTAGCTGACCACGCCTGTCGATCCTCCGCCACTTCAGATCTTTTTTTTGCAATTTTTAATTTACCACAAATTGAATCATACGATTTTTAAACAAACGTTTTCCATTTTCCAATTTGAAATTAAAAATTTCTAGCTTTGAAAATACTAATTTGAAAATTTGAAAATACAATTTTTAGTACAAAGTTTAGTACATGTGCCGGCCTTTACTTTTTCTAGTGAATTTTTAACATTTAATATTCAACACAATAAAATCGAAATGTTGTTTTGTACAAATAAATTATTACACTTCTTCTCAGATATAGAACTCTCGCCTTTCTTTCTAGTACAAATCTAGTGGAGTGGTAGTTCAACGATTAGTATTTTATAAAGTAAATAGGAAGTTGGTTTTTTTAAATTATATTCTTAAAATTACGACATACGAATCAGTATAGTTTCACTAATGCTATGCCTTTAAACCTTCTCTAGATTAAGAGATTTAAATCTTGGTTTAGGTGGATTAAATGAAAAGCAGATTTTGTTTTTAGATTTAAATAAGACACATCATGCATATGATAAGTAAATGAGTGATATTGATTAAATAATACATTTTTTTTTAAATTTTGTTTTTAACATATTCAAGTATAATATCTTTCAGATGGACGAATTTTCATCATTTTCATATTTAGTACTAAAATCAAATATGTACTAAAAGTGCTGACAATTTTAAAAATTCAAAAAAAGTTTAAGTAACTTAAATAAATTATTTTTCATCGTTTCACTGAAATAGAGGGGAACGCAGATATACGTATATTTAAAAAGCTTTGGTTTTACGATTCTTACAAAAAAAAAATAAAATAAATTAAAATAAAATTCAAATAAAATTCTCTTTTTATTAGTAAATGTAATTAATATTGGGTTCTTGTTATTAATATTAACTTGTATAAAGATTTATGACATAGTTTCTTATTGATAGGGGAAGTGGGGCACCTCTGTATTGGGTCCTTTTGAAATTGGATTTTTTCTTCAATTTTTAAATGGAACTGAGTCACATCATACTGTAATTTAGCTTCACAATTGATTATGTCATCGTAAGGTCCAGTTCCACTTAAAAATAGAAAAAAAGAACTAAATTTCAAATGCCCTACTTCCTCCTATGTTTTTTATTATTAAATTTATTAGTTTTTTTTTACCAAAAATATTGAAATATTTTCTGAAATTGCGTGAGCATGAATTATACCTTTTTTCTGCTCTTACATTTCAGTTGCGGAAATTATTTAGGTATTCAAAAAATGAATAGGGTTATGGGAGAATAAAAATTTAGTACATGACATTTCCTATGTTTCCCATATATTTTTAGGGTGCCGAAAAAATTTTGGGATTCATTAGCTGTTTTCTGTTAGTGTAGAATTAATTAGCAGAAAATATAAATACAAAGTAAAAGCCAATTTAATATTGAATAGGCAACCGAAAACTACAAATTGGCAACCTACATAGTTTTGGAGATATCTTGTGAAATGTGTACGAAAACATGAAAAAATTTACACTAAAACCGGTCGCATTTTTTAGAACTGAAGTCACCCCCCTGACTGTACTGATGCCATATGCAAATTATATTTGTCATTTAATTTAGGGTTCTGAAAAATATGAGAAGTGTAGAAAATAATTATAATTTGGCCAAGTTCCTGCACCTCAAAGATATTTTATACCCTTATCATTATTATTATATTATTAGCTGTCTGAAAATATTTAGTACAATTCTTTAATATTAATGAATTATTCTAAATTATATTAAAATTTCTTAAAGCTATGCTTGAGGAAAATTACTGTAACTAAAAGAAAAAAAATGGCGAATATTAAATTTAGTACATGACTGTACTAAAGCAATTTGAAAAATGTTAATTCTGAAAAAATACGAAAAAATCAGTACAGAACGACTATTCATTTACAGGTTTGGAGACTTTCAAGTAGAATCAAAATTTAACAAAACAATTAGGACATAACTCATCTGTACTAAATGTACTAAATCCTGCCTCCACCCTGTCTGATTTCCTGATAGATATTTTAAATTAATGATAGTAAATGAGTGAGATAAAATAGATAGTATTTTTAATCAGTTTTCAAATAGAATATTTTCATAAATTACCTGTGTTTGCATAAATATTTCCAGGAGTGTTTCCCACTGCATTATTGCATAGTTTGATGTTTCCATTTGTCTATTTTAAACCCCTCGTATTTCAACCCCCATCGTGTTTCAATTGGGGTTGGAAGAGATATTTAAAAGCATCTTGTGCTAATCATAACCCAATAATTCACTCGAGTCATTTCCATTTGATGTTTGATGATTTGCAAGGATCTCCGGACTAATTTGGTGTATCCATCCATAAAGGGGGAGCTTTTTATAGTCTAATTTTAATCACTTGTTAGAGTGCCCAATGAAATGGAATTTGTGTGAAGTCAGTGAGTGGTTACAAATTTTTATTATTTATTCTTTTATTGCCATCCCAAAATGAATAAAGTTTCCATCCATTTGATTTTTGAGAATGACTGTGTAACAATATTTTTTTTTTAAATTGACTGTTGAGGAATTTTGCTTCCATTTGAGTATTTTATTAGCAAAAATATCACACGTTGTTTCTGTTTGTCAACTCTGGATACCACAATAAAATCACAGGCTAGGCATCATCAAAGCGTAACATACAATGCTAAAAGGTAGAACTTTTTGAATGATTGAAGTCGAGCCCCGATAAACACGTAACAATATTATGCGAGATTTTTTTCCAATGGTGAATTAAATAAAAAAAAGTCAACAAGCCGGAAATTCACTATTCTCTCTCACTGTAGGAAGTTGTTTTAATACAATTAAAATCACGTTATTTATGGAAAATATTCTCCTAGTTTTTCCAACACTGAACTTGTGAGTCCAATGTCGTTGATTGAGGTGGTAAATTTTCTGTATAATTTTATTTAACTGCCACATATATCTTTTTACCTACAAATACTGATGAATTTTGAAGGTTCCTCTGGCTAGATGTAGATCATTTTACATGAGAATTTTCAGCAATTACCCGAGACTTGTACATATGTGGATGTGCCTGGGGAACTATTGGGAATCAACGAAGCGCATTGACGGAAATAATCTGTCACGAAATGGCCCTACTTCCGGTCGCGACATACTGGCAGACCTCTCGTCATCTGCACTCAACTTCCAGCTCGTGCCTCTTCACAAATTCCACCGGGTGCTGAACCCTCAAAATGCTGCCGAGGGACTCAATGGGCCACACCTGTGGTTGATGCTGAAGGTGGGATGGTCAAAAAGAGCCCAAATTGCTCCATTTGGCAAGTGTTTCAGGGCTAGGAGTCTTCACATTCATGGACTATGATGCTTCTCATGGGGATTTTATTGAGTGGAAATGTGAATGAGAGATGAAAGATGTAAAATTGTAGTATGGGAAGGTTGAGTGATTCAATGAAAGATGAAAATTTCATATGAAAATCAATTTATGATTTCTATAAATTGCTTTCTCGCTTTTTCAGAGAGGATGAGTCTTTAAATTGCTGATGGGGGATGGCTTCCTATTCAGGGGCTTCTAAATATTCCAAGCAAATTCTCTTTAAGGATATTATGATTCAGTTATTACATTTATCTTTTACTTTTTGTTAGAAATTTTGAGCAAATCTTTTTGCTAGATGCGTAATGGTTAAATAAATGAATTTATATTAGTTTTTTTTCAGGACCACACGGATGAAATAGAGACTAATATAGACTAACTGATTGAATATTCTAGATTGTCTTGGAATGAATAGCAAGTAAGTGGTTGATTTTGTTAAAATAGTCTCATACTTTTCACTGAAATATTAATTATTATTTTTTCTTTTGCAAAATGTGACGAAACAGAATTCTTTTTTTTTTCATGAGCTTTCAGTAGACTTTAAGCATTTCTGATCTTCATTTTATTATAGCTAATTTTGCTTTTTGCAACTTTATCAAAAATCATTTGCCCCTGTTGCAAAAGGATGCGTTTTATGAGCCTGTTTCTAAAAATTGGTTTGGCGGAAGTTTCCAAAAATTCCGAGCAAATTGTAATTGAGTCTTTTAAATAAAATAAATATATTTTATAATTTTTTTTTATAATTTTAACCCTTTATAGGGGAAGTGTGCCAAATTTCGGCCAGCTTCTAATTTCGGCCACTTTGAGTGTAATTTCGGCCATGCAAATAAATTAATTAGAATTATGTATGTAATTTTCGAATAGTCAATTCATTTTGCTTTTAAATATTTATTCATTTTAGGATGTATTAACACAAAGACCGTTAAAGGCACAATGGGCAAAAGTGGTCTATGGTGCGGCCACCAATGAGATCTATATCATTGAATAGGACATGGTATAGGTAACAAATTTTGTTCCGGGACCGAAGTTCTGAACAATGGGAGAAAACGGAGAAAAGTTCTAGAGCAAAGAAAACTATTTCCGTAGAAGAAAAATAAGCTCTTATATGAATTGTGCGCATTTATACCGGCTTTTTTAAGGGAAAGAATAAATTGTAACATAAAATATATTGAATGACTACATATTCTCGAAATGGACATAAAAGCATATATCTGAATCTAAATGCATAACATGCGTAGAAGGACATTGAAACGTGATGGCTTAAAGGCAAAACTTTAAACCTTATAACTCAGAGATTTATCAACCGAATTTATTCAATTAAAACTTAATCGAAAGGTCTCAAAAAATCCTACAAAATGACGGTATAAAGTTTACAAGTCTACCGCAAGAATAGAAATATGAAGAAAGTCTATATATGCAAGAAAGTCTATTTACAAGAAATATGTTAAGTTCCGAAACTATTTAACTGATTTTAATGATCTTATAATATGTATGTCTGATACTTTTAATGTATTACAGAGAGAGATATGGCCTCATTGTATTCATCGATTTCATCAGAATCATTACATATTTTTACTTATTTTTTTAACTATGATTTATTTATTTTTTATTTTTTATTTTCTATTGAAATCGTAATCAGATTTGATATGAATGAATCGCCTTCCATAAATCTTGTGCCCATGCCGAGCTTCAGCTTTCTACCTTTTCTCAGAAAGGAGTTATAGTGGAAAAAGTCCTCATTTTGTGTGGGGACTACTAGAAAGAGTGGTGGGGGGAAACGTATATATACATGGTTAATGAGCCTTCAATTGCACTTGATTCTATGCCAAGTTTCTGATTTCTACTTCTTTTCAGAGAGGAGTTATAGTGGAAAGAGTTATTATTTTGTATGGGGGCTACAAGAAGGAGTGGAAGAGGGAAGAGCATATATACACGGTTAAAAAGCCTTTCATACACTTTGATCCCATACCAAGTTTCAGCTTTTTACTTCTCCTCATGTGAAAGTTAAAGTGAAAAAAGTCCACATTTTGTGTGGGGGCTACTGGAAGGAGGAGTGGGGGGAGGGGGTAGAATCCATGGATAAATAAGCTTAAGTCATACATTGACCCTATACCAATTTTCATGAAGATCCATTAAGCTAATGTTGAATAATTCGATGTCAAAATAGTATTTTTTCGAAAGGATAAAGGTGTTTTCACAAGGACTCCCGGCGAATATCATTCAGGATCTCGGTAATTTTTCATCCTACACCATTACTTATAAAATGCGCCTAGTCTCATCTGTGGTCTCCACATAGACCAACTCCCATACGTTTTTGTCCAATGTCCTTTTCTTTTAGATATAATTTGAATTTAAATTGCGTTGTAAAAACTCAGTGTAGAAAGAGTCTTACAAAAAATGTGACAGATCGATTGTATTTCTAGCAGTCTTGTGATTTCTGGTGAAGTGCAAAAGGTTTTCCTTCGGTGTTTTTCATGAAAATTGATTAGTTTTCATTAAAGATTGTTTCTGTTTATGTTAATAGTCAATCAATCTTTAAATTTCGAGTAAAATTTTTCAGCTGGATCCTGTATTTCGCGTAAAAAAGTATATACTTTGTGAGCATCTCTCCGGTGAGATAATGTTGCCAATTCCGGCAACATCTTTTGCTTTCCTAAATTTTTTATTTATTTTATGTTTTTCCGTTTTTTTTCAATTTTTGAGTTCTAAATTATCCAGAGAAATAAACCATCCCTTCTATGAAAAAGATGATGTGGAAAAGGCCTTGGAAGTGTCCAGGAAGGGCAAATTGCTACGAGAATCTCCGCGTAAATTTGAGATGCTACTCTTCAGGTCTTCAGGACAAATTACACGGAAGATCTCAGGGCTTGTGGGTCATATAAACGTACTAAGTAAAATATTAAACTCGTTCCGTTTGACGTTTTGAAATTTTCTACCCGTTGAGTCACAAAAGGTGGTCAGAAAAAAGGCGGCCGGAATTTTACACAAAGTGGCCGGAATACTACCCAAAGCAATGTCCACATTTTTATTAATTTTTCAATATTTTAGGAAGTGATTTAAAGAAAACAAAGATGATAAACTAGTTTTCAAGGTTCCACACAACCCTCCCGAAAAGGTAGTAACAAGAAATATCAATATGAATTAAAAATATTGCATTTCAAACTTAGGACTTCGGTGCTTATATGCAACTATGCCGAAATTTGGCACACTTACCCTATCCTGTGAAATTATTCTACACATTATCCTCCATATAATTTCATCCCTTTCAGTATTTTGAACATTCGGGATTTTGACCCTTTCGGGATTTATAAGTTCGGGATTTTCGCTGCCTCTGGATTTTACAATGTCAAATTAAATCCTTGCTAATTTTATTTTCTGTAATATGGCTTTAATGGTTTTCTGAATCCAATTCGAGCATTCCGTAATTATCCTTTTGTTTGTACCGTATATGGGATGTGATTTTACCCCTGCTGTTCGTAAGTTTCCTTTAAATCTGGCACTTAATGGATGATCGTCACAGTTCGGCCGTTGCATATATAATCGGTGAAGACCATCCTTAAATTTTGGATTCAAAGAAGAGCTCACTTAGCTGAGGGATAAAGTCACACTCGGAGAGCAAAGGTACCCGCATCTACGGTAACGTAAGCGACTTAACACTAAGGTTTATAATTTAAACAATTATTGTCCCCTAGTTTAACTGCAGTTTGTTGTTCTGAGCAAAAAAATCAAATTGCAAAAATGTGTATAAATGGGAAAATAGTTATGGAAGGTGTGATAGTGGACATTTTTAATTGATCCGTCGAATTCAATTAAAACATCTATTGTTGTGGCTCTACCAGTGTTTTTGTGCGAAAATCGCCTGCGAGGTGGAAGTTATTCGTGGGATGATGACCCATTGAAATTGGCCATATGGGATTTTCATAAGGCAATATCCATGCACTATTTAAATAAAATATTGAATAATGTGGGATCACGTTGGGGGGAGGGGGGTTGATTTGGAGGGGAAATTGACTTCAATTGTGGGAAAGGATTGGAGAGGATGCAGCAGGACACAAAAAAAAAAGAATATTCTCATGTTGTTGAATTGAATGTGAACGAGCAAAAATGTCTATGCGGATTTGGAAATGAAAGAGAGAATGAAATTTTAATTAATCAAACAATGTTGACGAACGTGTCCCAGACCATTTAAGGATACTCGTTCATTGGGTTATGTGTGAATAGGATGGCCTGCAAGCTGCATGATAAATTCTATCATAAGCGTTTAGTATTTTGCCTCACTATTGGCGCGTTTTTGTTGTTTAAAATGAAATTGGATTTGCAGTTCGATGATTTTAAGTGGCTTTTTCCCCAATACATAAAATAATTCACTTGCTTCCAATCCCAACCAATTGTTGCTCTGCCACTCTAGTAGAGAGGATTCTAGTATAACAATGTAGTAAATTTTGTATGTTTTGTTTATCCTGGCATTTTTCAGGCCTTGCCCATATATCTCCAAAAACGCCCATCTGTGATCTTTTTTTTTTGGCCGCTCGATGGGCGGTCAATTGCACTCTCGACAAAATATTTACAAAAGTGCAATCCTTTGAGAATGACCCTTTAACTGGGCAAAGTTTAATCATTATTGTGCATTTAACCGCCTAAAAACATGAAATAGGTGGAGACAAGTGCAATCCCATTTAACCGATATGCCTCTCATCTCTGGGCACATCCCTGGTGTCATATTTTCACCTGATCGGATGCCATTGTATGCCCATTTGGACGCCTCAGTAGTACATGGAACCAGGAGACAAGAGAGATATTTGCACCAAATAAATGTAACTTTGTGCAATAATGAGACTGAGAGGGGGCGAACAAGTCAATGGGATGTGTTAGTAAAATTGAAAAGGATGCACTGTTGATACTAGCATCAAACACATTGTCCAGCCTGTCGTTCTAGGGAAAATGTTCTGTATGAAAATGTGGGTGCGCTTTTGTGACATTTCTGGGTGGAATTTGTGGCATTTTCAACACTTTCCGGCAACTAGAAAACATTTCTGGAGCATTTGTTAACTTTATCAGTGCTATTTTATGAATTGAAAAGTCTTTTCTCTGGGCATGAAAATTCAAGTTAATCCGGGAAACTATTCTTCAATGCTACAAGATATCCACGTTGCATAGATTATGTGAATGTAACCAACATAAAAGTATGGAAGTCTTTTGCAAAAGAACAATAACTGAAAGGAAAGAGCATAAGTATCAGGACAACCCTAGGTTAAATCGTGATTAGTCTATTATTTAATTTTTTTTATTGAATTTTTATTAATAGGTTAGGTAGTAAAAAATCAAATTTAATCAGTAGGGTAAAGTGATACAATTTGGACATAGTGTTACAAGTTGGACAATTCGCCGGTACAACTTGGACAGGGATTTTTTCTTGATAAATACAGTACTAAATTTTTTTAAGCACAAGGAACCAAATTATAAAACTAAAACATTAAAAATATACAAATAAAAATACAACAAATAAAAATAGAAAACCATCATCAAAATTTTTGAAAAGGAAAATAAGAGGGTTTCCTTCTTCCTAATTATGTTAACTATTATCGCGTGATATAATTATTTTACATTTTGCTAAAAAAAAAACAAAAAATAGTAAAATTCAAAATTCTGCGATATGAAAATTTAGAAAAAAGAACATGGAATATCAAGAAGTATTATATTTTAAAACTTTATAATTAATTTCATCGAAAACTACGGATTTTTTTTAAATAATTAAAAAAATTAATGATATTAGGCCTGAAATTAAGAAAATTTAATTGAAGGGTAATTATTTTCAGAAAATCTAGCCAATCTGGCTAGAGAATACATAGAGAACCCAGGAATCCCACGGGAAACCTGTTCAATTTTTAAGGGAAGTCTTAAGAACTACCCGTACTTATTCCGGAAAATAGAGAACTTGAGACACTCTGATTGCTTATGTGTCACCCATTGATTGTATTTTGTAATTTTATTTTACTTTAAAACAAGATGTAGGGGAGACCGGGGCTGTGTGTCGTAGTATACCCACAGGTACTGACTTTAATAAAATGATTCGATAGATCTTAGAAAATAAATGTGTTTTTTTTTGAAAAGAGAGAATTTTTAATGTGTCTTTTTGTCCTTAACATTCTCTTTCCGGGGCACAGTGGGACAAAAAACGGGGAAGTTTGGGACACGATTTTTTGACATCATTTGGAAAATCATCATTTGGTTTCTGCCAATAATGAGACTCAGCCTCGGGTCAAGTATTTCCTCAGGAACAATCTCATTTATGGAATATTTAATTGTCCTATTCATGTTAGATCATACTCTAAAGTCTAAATATTACAGCAAATATAAATAAATTGAATAAATAACTCTGCCGGTCGAGACGAGGAACCGGTCGAGCGAGGGCACTTTACCTCAATATAACTTTTTTTTATTTCCTATAATTTTTAATATTTTATGCAGATGCTTTACTTATTTTACTATTTAGTTTCGCCTGCATATTTCGGTCTTAATGCCTTCGGCACACCTTTTAGATCAGGAAAATTTCATAAAGTCAAAATTCACATCCCTTCCTTTCTTAAAAGCTTTGCGTATATCTATCCTACACTGAGAAAAAAGGGTGCGATTAATTTTTTTTCGTCATAACTTTAACACTTTTTAGGTGTAAAAATATATCAACATTTTTTAATGTTAATTTTTCACCTTTTTAAGTGTTAAATTAACATGAAAAGTTTAACTTTAACCCCTAATACACGTAAAAAGCATAATATTAACACCGATTTCGGATCAATACTGCAGAGTAAAATAAACATTTCTGGAATGTTATTTTAACTTTTTCGGATTTCTCTCACTCAGTGCACTCTTTCGCACTCTTCTTCTTCTTTTGAACATCACATGAAATTAAATTTAGTTCAGTCCAATTTTGAGATCGAAAAAGTGGGATAGACTCTGATTCGAATCTTTTGAGGGAGAAAGATGAGTGAATCTATACTTTATGAAATTTTCCTGATTTAAAAGGTGTGCCGAAGCCATAAATGTCCGAATTTGAGAGAGTCTTGATTTTAATAAAAAATATTAATATTTAAATTTGTTAGAAGTTTTGAAAAATTCGAATACAATGTTCTTTTAGCAGCATTTTCACAAGTTTCAGTTTGGTAGCATAATAAACCTTTTCTTTTTCAGAGTAATGCAGAGTTCCTTGCGTTATACGTATTTCAGACCTAAGGTTTATACCAGCTTCTGAAGGCCTTGAATTTTTGGTTGGTTTTTGAAAGTGTGAGAAGTCTATTAGCTTTAATATACGATTCTAAGTTAAGACTTTTGGTATGGCTTTGCAAGTAGAGAAATTGAAGGAGTCAAGTACATTAAGATAACCTTTAGGTTTGAAGCGTGTGTTTTACCGGTTTTAGGCTGGAGGTTTAGGTTAGTTCTCGAAGGTTTTGAAATTCAAAATAAGAAACAATTTTAGTTGTTCTTTTAAAACCTAAGGGACAGGAGATTGACAACCGAATCCCTATATAAGAAAAATTATAATGGATGTTCCGAACTGCCCTTGCCGGAAAACTTAAGTTCCTCAATGTAACGTTGTGCCACCATTATTATTATTAGTGTTTTTAAAATCTTATGGATTATTTGTTTATTTCCCAATCCTCAGTCAATATTTTCTCAAAAGTCTAACTGGCAAGAAATTAGGCAAGTTAAGTCGTATAGCTAAACCTCAGATCTAAAATCCGTATTAACCTCCTGCAGTTTTGAAAGCTTTCCATCAGTGTCCTTTAGGTGTCAGGTATCCTAGGACCTCAGCTGTTTAAGGAAACTTTACTCTATCTCCATACAATCATGTTTTTTTTTCAAAAGTCCTCTCATCCTCGTTCCTCCAGATTTATTATTTAACTTCTTCCTAGGTCATCTTCTGAGCTAGTAGTAAAAAATCGATATCTAATGCCTTAGACACACTTACGATTTAAGCCGAGAGACGACTTTGTGGAAAATGAAGTTTAACCATTATGTCAAGTATAATTACACTAAGCCGTATCTCGGCTAATCCTCAGGTCTGTCAAGGCCCTAAGGCTCTTCGTGTAACAGAACGCAATGAATCTCAATAGATAAGAAAAGGATATTAAGAAGTGATTAACCTGCTCCGATCAGGAAGCCCTTTTGCTTATCAAAACCAATCTGGTTAACGAATTTCAATTAAAAACTATTTTCATTTCATAGTCAATTTATTGAAATGTCTTTTTTAGGGCGGATAAAAGCGGTAAAAAATAAACGTTTTAAGACAATTATAACTTCATGCTGTTGTCTAATATCAATGAAAAGCATCCTTCTGACCATGTGTCCACTGTGCGTCCACAATTTAGCTCACATTGATGGCACATGCACACAATTTAATGATGAGGGTGCACTCTCTCGAAATGGACAAATTTTCCCTCGTGTGGAAAATTGTTATTTCATCTCATCTATTTGCCGTATCCATAATGATAATGGGTGTTGTACCTTTTTTTTTCGCCTGGTATAGCTTGGAGTATGTGTTGCGAATTGGATGTTCAATTTGTTGGACTGAAGAGGTATTACCAGGAGTGTTGGACTTTTATCCAAGGATGAGTGACCTAATTGTGTGATTTGTGGGTAAATCAGGTATTTTGGTGATGGTGAAGTGGGAAACAATGGTGTGGAGAGGAAATAAATCAATTAGTGGCCACCTCCTGGTTCATATGCGTGCCTCCAAATGTCCACGAGACATACAGATGCGTGGAAGCGATAGAACATAATCAGTGGCAATGACAAGTGGTTGAGGATGGACCACAGAGTATAGCCGTAGAATGCATATCTGCAATTATGCAATAATTTTCCCATTAATACTTGAATTTAGCTCAATGAAAAGTATGCTAGCTACTCACCTCTCATCACCGGTGTAGGCTGTCTTTACGGAGAAAGTGAGGTAGAGCCAGAGGGAGACGTTAGCGATGGTTAGGAAGGTGATAAGTTCTCTTCCGGGTTTGTTCTTGCGATTGGCTGCTGAATTGGAACACCTTCGCATTCCGTCAATGATGAAGGGTGTCTGAATCAGGATCTGCACCAGTTGACTCAGGATGATGCAGATATTGAGGACTGAACCGTTGTAAATGGCTGGAACCATGCTAAAAATTGTCTCGAGGAAGAAGGCAGGGATCGCAATGAACAGCAAGACATCGTCCAGCTTGGACATTGGATGGGTGTTGATGTCCAGTTTGGAGATTTGGAAGTAGGCCAACAAATTGGCGATTATTAAAATACACAGCACAGCTAGTTCGAAGCTAGAGTTCAAAATTACTCCGATGTCGAAATAGTCGCTGGAAAGATAAAGGTCATTAACATTTTAAATGGTAATCTGCTAAAGTCGTAAACGCAAGTTGCTCTGTCCTTAGTTTACTTAAAAATTCAAAAATTCAGAAGATTCTAGAGAGCATATTTCCTAATTCATTTAGACAAATTTAAGTTCGTTGGAAAGGTCTTGGAGTCCCTGAATATACTAAACCGATTTTAATCGGTTAAGAATAGGTAATGAACCAGTTATAATTAATAATTAAATTGTTGTTCGAAAATCAATCAGGCAAAACTAATTGAGAACATTTCAATTTAGGAATAGATGATAAGAGCAAATGATGTGTTAAACCTTTAGTTTGCCGTCCGTATTGTATTTAGAGTTTGATCAATTTTTGAAACGTATTGTAAATAAGTCTTAAATCACTTTCAAATCGGTAAACTTTAAGGGTTACCGTTAGATACCGGTAGCGGTGAGTTGGTGGTATTTACATCCGACTATCTAGTTCGAGTCAGAACTTTTTATATTTATAATTACGAACGTAATTATTATTCAGACATATTTAATGGGGTAAAACTAAAAAATAAATTTTCTTTTAATACAAGTTTTGATACAAGGCCTTTGTACTAAAGCATTCATAACTAAGTATATAAATGGTGCCGGCCAAAATCCCGAAAAGTCAGAATCCCGAACAGTCAAACTCCTGAACAGGACAAAATTATAAGGAGATAAATGTGTAGAATAATTTCCGAAAACACATAAAATTTCCCTTTGCCTCCAGCAAACATGGGCGCAATCGTGGAGCTATGACACTTTTAAAAATTCAGAATTTTGCTCCTTTCAGAAATCAGGTGTTATGCTGGATTTTGGCGTTCAGAATTCTGGCATTTGGGATTTTGGCCCGTTTGGGGCTTTGGCTTTTCGTGATTTTGGGCTTTTCTTGGACTTAAGCTTTTCAAGATCTTGACTTGCCGGATTTTGTTATTCGGAATTTTGACTTATAGGGATTTCTGAATTTTAGCATTCGGGATTTCGGCCTTTCCGGGACTTCAGCTTTTAGGAATTTTGGCTTTTCGGGATTTCGAATTTTCTCTTTTTATAATTGGAATCTATTCGGCAATTTAGCTTTCGGAATTTTAGCTTTACGTCCTTTTGACCCATTGAAGATTTTCACTTTTCGGGATTTAGACTCATTTGGGATTTTGATTTTTCGAGGTTTCGACCTATTTGGGATTTTGGATTTCTAGATTTTGGCGTTCGAGATTTTGACTTTTAGTACTTCAGCTTTTTGAGATTTTGGCTTATTCGAGATTTTAGTGTTCGGGATTTGATCTTTCAGGATTTTGGTTTTTCGGGATTTTGTCTTTCGGTATATTGGATTTCGGAAATTTTGTGTTTTTTGATTTCTACTTTACGGATTTTTGGCCTTTTTGGGACTTGGACTTCTTGGATTGTTCAAGATAATAGCTTATTCCGAATTTTGAGTTTCGAGATTTTGACCAGAACCCATGTAAAAGTACTTTTGATACTCAAAACTCCTTACTGAACCACTCCGATTTTTTTAAACTTTATTTTGATATGTTGCAAAGTCCTATTATTTTTTTTAATATTTAAAAAAATTAATAGGTAATAATTAAAAATGTTTGAAAAATGTATTAGTACTTGTTAATTTCTTATTGATATTATGCTTTAAAATATTGTTCTTTTTTGTATAAATAAATTTTATAAATACAATTTCTAGTGAATTTTCGAGAATAATATTTTAAAGCAGGTGAAAATTTAAGAAAAAGAAAGGTCGTTCTGAAACTTTTATAGTGAGTCGAGACAAAAACCATTAAAGATTGTACACATCACAATGCAAATGACTTTTATGTTCCATGAGATCTAAACAAATTTTGTTAAGCAAATAAGAATTTTTCCAACATTATTGTTGTTATTGCTTTTAGTAAAAAACTGAATACTTCTATTCTGATAATTTGTAAAAGTTTAGTCAAGACACATACCTTGATTTCTGTTTTATAGTATTTTGTGTTACTTATTCTATTTTCTAATTTAATATTTTTTATTCTTTTAATTTTTATTGAAAGAATATTTTCTTGGAAGCACGTAAAGCATTATAAGCAATTGAGGAAATATTTAGCGTCCACCGCCACCGTACCAACAACCTCCTGAGCTAAACGGTGGAAATGCTCTTTCTCAGGCTATATGATTCGGTCTAACGCAACCAAAGGAATAAATTATAAAAAAAGTGCAAATAATATAAGAATTGTCACAAAACAAAGTAATGTCGACCTTAGTAATTTATTTCTTAAACGTTTAAATGGAATCGCGATGGAGAACAACTATTAGATTACTGCACTGGTAAAAATAAAAGAATTAAATTGATTCAAATCTGATCCTTTTGCAAAGGATGCATTAGGTGTCAAACTTTGAATGAACATTTATTATAATAGAACGTGTTTTATCATAAACTTATTACTTACAACATATTTCTCTCATCAGAGTGGAAACCAAAGATTACTTTTCATTGTTATTATTCATTGGGAAAAAAATAAATGGTCAGTAAAAAGTCAAAAGTGATCAGCAAAAAATTAAATTTGATCAGCAAATAATTCGAAATAGTCAGTGAAATTTTCAATTTTGTCAGTAAAAAGTTAAATTTGGTCAGTAAAATCTTCGAATTGATCAGCAGATGTATTCGAGTTGATCAGTAAAAAATTAAAAAAATAATCAGAAAAAATAAAAAAATGGTCAGTAAAAAGAAAATATGGACAGTAAAAAATTAAAAATGAGCAGTAAATAAAATTAAAAAAGCAGTAAAAAATTATAAATGAACAGTAAAAAATAAAAAGTGGTGAGCAAAAAATTAAAAATGATCAGTAGAAATATTCGTATTGATCAGTGACAGCGTACAGCTCATTTTTAATATTTTACTGCTGTTTTAACATTTTTTACTGATCATTTTTAATTTTTTACTGACCAAATTGAATATTTTTACTGCTCATTTTTAATTTTTTGCTGACCACTTTTCATTTTTTACTGATCATTTTTATTTTATACTGATCATCTTTTACTTTTTACTGATCATGTTTTATTTTTTACTGACCACTTTCTATTTTTTACTGATCGTGTTTCATTTTTTGCTGACCACTTTTCGTTTTTAACTGACCGCTTTTAATTTTTTACTGCCCTTTTTTAACTTTTCACTGCCCTTTTTTTTATTTTTTACTGACCATTTTTATATTTTACTGATCTTTTCGAATTTTTTGCTGACCGAATTTGACTTTTGCTGCTCGTTTATTCAATGCCTTATTCATTTATTATTTGGTTAAAAAAAGTAATACTTTTCAAATGATCCTTGATGATCCATTTATTTTTACCAGTCAGTGTGGTATGTGTTTTGGCTAAATATTTATGTTAAAATTTAACTCACTCTTCATTAACTGCTACGAAGAACAGGATAATCACAACGAGTGTGAGGACCAGTAGGACGAACCCAGCGAAGAGACCTCGACTAGCAGCATGGCAGTCTGCATGGACGATGATGTTGCTCTTGAAGTGAATATCATGGTTAGCACAGTGATCGTAAGATGAGATACTGTCCACTGAATGAGAAATCTTTGGCATGGAGTCATGCTGGGAGCCAGCCGAGGTTGGGATTCCGCCATTTTCGATGTGTTTCTCATCATGGCCAGGGGGATTTTCATGATGACCCGAGGCTGAGTGTTTCTTAGGGCACTGGCTTATATTTGCCCAGATTATGTAGTAAATTCCAGCTATGTGAAGACGTGCAGAGATTTTGGCAAAAGTTCATGAATAATATCCGATAAAGAAAAGTGTTGTTGTACTCTTATCAACCAATGCTAATGCTATTGATAACTCACCGATTAAGATGCAAAATTCAATGACGAAGGGATAGAGATAGGGTGAGAAAGTGCGGAAAATTGAGTTGAGTTCTTCGGGTCCGGGGCACTTGAGGGCATCTTCAATGGAAATCCAGTCTGTAGCATTGGATGCAGCAGCGTTCTCATTTTCACTCTCCAGGTACTTGAGTCTGATAGCATCTACGGTTTCGCGGACAATTGTGTACACCCAGAAAGCCATTGAGGTTCCGATGGCGTGCATCAGGAAGAACCTGGCTAGGCCACGGGCTTGATTGATGATGACGTTGGCGTACTTGAAGACGAAAAATAGGACAAAGATGCTGTAGAGAGGGAACATGATGTCTAGAGCTAGGGTCAGGGTTGAGGCACATTCGTAGAAGTCTGGATCAACTGACGTGAGGAAGATCACTTGGTAGCTCACGATGAGTACCGAATGGATGAGGAGACCAAAGCAGAACCAGGCAGCACCTAGTTTCAGGTAGAACAGTTCACCGTGTCTTCCGGTCTGGAAGCAGTACTTGTGACTTAAGGGTTGAACAGGTTCAACGTCCCATATCTGATTAGCGGTGTTGGACGTAAGTTCAAGAGGTCCCGATTCATTTTGCAATTTAGCCAAATGTTCCTCAAAGAGCATTTGTCGCTTCTGACGATTCTTCATGGTTTCTTTAGCTTGCTTAATGTGCAATCGAATGTCAATGTAGAGACTGATGAAGTAGATAAATCCCACACTCAGCATATAGATACCAAATGCCTTTAAACAGATAAAAGTGTGAGCAACTTGCAATTTTCCTGACATTGACTCAAGGTTGATGCTATATTTACCTCACCCAGAGGATATTGCGTTTTCACAGCGTCTCCGATAAAGACCACCATGCCAAAGATCACCAGGAATATGGCATAGCACAGGGCAAAGACGGTGGCAAAATATCGCCTGCAAAATATATGAGAAGCCTGTCATCTCGATGGAAAATTAATTGGTCATTAATCCGACCAATTCGTCAAACAATTTGCCAACAATACTTGTTGGAAATGTGACAGAGGTGGATAAATTTGAACCACTATAAAAGTGCCAAATGAATTTGACTCAACTTGACTAATTGAGAAACGATCAATTTGATTTGATTGCCTACGATTGGGTTTTTCAGATAATGTCTCGGTCTTTAGGGGGCTCCTCGACCAAATCCCTAATGACTTTATTGCCCATTCATAATTCCAACTATACAAATAATTTCCGTCATTGGCGTTAGTCATTTTGCAAAATCACATTTTGAAATTGTTTTTTAAATTTTCCCAAACACATTAAGGATTAAGATTAAGTTTGGCACGGGTGTTTTTACACGATTTTGTAATTAATCTGTCGAAATCTAATAAGTCCGAGATATGATAAAGTTTCTAATCTCAATTTCTTTCTTTGCAAAAACACAGCTCGAAGATCTTCAATGTAATAATGACGAAGGGATTCCGGATTATTATATACGTATTTATAGAATACTGATCTCTTAATTTGAAATATCAAGGTAATTTTTGGTAAAATTTGTTTACATTTGAAATTGCTTTTTCTATGGTATACCTTGATATTAAATTGGCAATAAACTTTATTTTCAATCAAATTTTTAAGTGAAATTGTCAATTAATTTGATCATTTAGAAACAGAATTGAAGTAAAATGAGCATGTTTTTATTTTGGAATTATGATCAAGATTCTTAAAGGTGGGAGAACAGAAAAAAAACTTTCCAGTTTTTTTCTATATATTTCTTATTTATATTAGAAACATGTAACGTCTTCTAAGTGACAGATTACTGTAGTAATAGATTAGGTAATAAATATATTTTATTTAAATACTTTTAATATAAAACTAATAATAAAATATAATTTTTTATCAATATTTTTAAAATTACTAATCCTTTAAAAGTTTTCTCTAATTCTACGTTATTAGTATCACTGTTTAATTAAAAATTAGAAGAAATAAACGAAATACCTGCAGAAATAATTAATAATTTAAACAAATAAATTCAAACTTTTTATTAAATCGGTTGTTTTCGAAATTACAAAAATTATAATAATTTTAATTTGGGCAATATTTCATGTATTTGTAGTGAGGGTACAAATAGCTTTAATAACGTAATATTAGGTCAAGCAAAAAGTTCTGAGGCCTGTTCGCAAGATGTTTTGAGTGAGCTATATCACACAATATATAAATCGCATCAGGATACTGAGAAAAAAAGAGGGTGAGATTAACGTTTTTTCCTCATAAGTTTAACACTTTTTAGGTGTAAAAATATATCAACATTTTTTAATGTTAATTTTACACCTTTTTAGGGGTGAAATTAACATGAAAAAGCGTAACTTTAACCCCTAATACACCTAAAAAGCATAATAGTTACACCGATTTCGGATCAATACTGCAGGGTAAAATAAACATTTCCGGAATGTTATTTTAACGTTTTCGGATTTTTCTCAGTGTAGGGGAATTCTGTGACACTGGCAATGTAGTATGACACATTAACTTAGAATTTCAGGACAGCTTTATTCGAAAAAGTGAGTTTGTAACTGTGACAATGTCATGTGGCATTCTCAGAAGTCACATATTTGAGATTTCTGGTAATTCAAATGACAGTGAGGTTTATTAAACAATTCAACCAAATGGACTGTATTTACAAAGTGTCACTAATTAAAGAGATTTCATTGAAAAAATCAATAAATTGGATTTTCGAACTTGTGTCTTTTAACAGAAAAGCTCAATTCGATCGCTCAGAATAAGAAATGAATAACTCGCTGCAGGAAAATTTTACAAGAGAGAGATTTGAAGCTGAGATTTTACATGCAGAGAATAGGATTTTTAAGACTTTGAAATCTCTATAACTTTGAAAATAATTATCTTTCAACTGTAATATTCATAGGAAGGGTAGAAGATATAAAGAAGTATCTAAAAAGCGAATAAAAGCGGATTGTCCAGATCGAGGACCAAAAAAGTTTAGCTGTGAGTTTGGTGAGACTGAAAAGGATTTATCATGAGCTGCTATCCGATGGCCTAACCTTTATCGCCAATAAGTAACCAGATTGATACCGGCGATCGACCAGAAGCGTTCAAAACGGGCTAAAAGGCAGGTGTAGTGTTCCATTGAGACAACACAAGAAACTCCAGGAGGAACGTGGATGGGAGGTTCGATCACATCCGCTTTAGGGAAGAATCACATTGACAATAAAATGCTCACCGTAGCCTCACCGTATTTCGTTAATTTATGCACTTTCATTGCAATTCTCACGCAAATTTTCCGTTACCGTATTACCTCTTCTCATACTCTGTGGCACTATGTGAAAATAGTATAAGAAAATTAAAGAAATAAAACGAAAATGCGATAAACGGTGAGCAAATAAAACTGTAAGAGAAATTAATCGTAGAGTTTTCTTTGCTGAATTTGCGTAAGAATTCCAATGAAAATGTCTAATTAATGAAATACGGTGAGAATTTTACTGTCAATGTGATTCTGCCCTTATATTTAGTCTAGGCCTAGCGCAATGCGGTTTGTATTGTATATAAAAAAAGTATTTGCAATTTTTTCTTGGTAGTACAAAACTGTGCTCAGGGAATATTTTTGAAAATTAGTTAGTCAAGATTTTTACCATGTAGGGAAGGTGATTTCTTCAATCGTATAATTATGCCATTGCCATCGAAATGGACAAAAATTGAGAAACAAAACAGCGCTATTTGATGTAAATCGGATAGAGCTATCTATGTTAATTTCATATTTAAAATAAAGCTTTAAAGGGCTCAGAACTTTTTACTTGACCTAATGTTTTTTTAATTTATTTCTGGATTTTAGGTCCACGAAAAGCGGTATTTTAGTTCAAAAAATATTAATAAGATTATTGTAGAGAGTGTGAAATAGCCTGCACGGCCTGCACGGATAGTATAGGACGTACAGTCGCCCACCAGATTCAAATACGCTATTTATTTAACTCTATTAAATTTTCAGGATATATGGTCTAATAAAAGAAATAACAATATGAATTTTAATTAATTATTAAATAGAATTTTTAACAACGTGATATTACTTGTTTCTCGTAAATAGATATTTCCGATTTATTAAATAAAAACAATCAACTACCTATGTTATGGTTATTTTCTTAACTACCTGTGATTAGTTAGTACTTTGATTTATTTGGGTCGAAATTCTATATTCTAGGGTTGTTTCTTTATTCTTTGATAATTTAAGTTTTAGGTAACGGGTGACTAAGTAGATATACTCATCTAAATCGTAAATGTTAAAATCGATAAATTCGTACCGATTATTTCAAAAATCACTAAACCACTGAATTTGTTCTAAAGAAATTATTTATTCAAATAAAATTTTATGTGAAAAAAATTGCGCATACATAAAATGGTTGAATATTTGTATAAAGAACGTCTTAACGTCTATTAAAATAGACGGTAATAGGGCAGTGGCCGCGTAAGGATGAAATAGCATAAAGTATCCATGAGATATAATTTATTGATATTTACAGATTTTGGAAAAGAGAATCAAATTCAAGACTATAGTAGAGCCTCGGTATATTTCATTTTTGGTACCAGATTTGACACTGTCCATAGTTCATGTCATTTTTAAAATAATCAACGACTTTTAGTATTGAAATTGCTCGACGGCTTCCACTTTCTTTGCGATTGTGGTACTTGTCCTCGCTCTCTTCATTATGGATCACAATTATCACAACTACTCAATAAAGTTTGGCAAAAATATTTTAAAAAAAAATGACATCATTGCATGTCGCGTACTAAAAAAACATAACCTAACTTAAAATCAGTGTTTTGAAATCAACGATCGGTAAATTATGGACTTTAGAGCGATGGCCTATAGCGGGGTTCTACTGTATAATGTTTTAATCTACTCTTAAAATGGTTTTGGAAAAAGGAAAATTTCGAGAAACATAAATTACACAAAGAGCTGTAATTATTTACATAAAATTCAAATCTAAAGCACTTTTTTTTAGAAATAAAAAGTGTTATATCTGAAAGAAAATATATTTTAAATTTTGATTTTCTTTAATTCAATTTAAGTTTTAATATATTGTGATTATTTTCTATTACTTTTTTTATTCAAGAAATGTGAATAGACCTTAAGAAGACAGTGTAGTAGCTTCTTAAACCTGGGATTAAATCTCAGAGCTTTATGTCTTTAATAAAATATTGATATTTGTTTTAAGTCGGAGCTTACAGGGGCCTCCCCTAAATCGTAAATGATCGATAAGAAAATAAATCTATAAGGAAAATTGTTTCATTTTATCGGAAAGGATTGCCACCTTTTAACAAGTATTTGTTAAAAAAATCAGCTAAAAATAGTTAGTCAAAATTAAATTTATTAAATAAATTAATGTAAATTTGTATTTCTTGAAAAATGTGTAATATTTATATCGGGAAAACAATTATTCTTCTTGTGATATCTCTGACATCGAAGTATCGTTCTTTGATATTATTTGACATCCTTGATATCCATCTTACCTGGTCATTTTGGATTTGTCCCTTTCGCAGGTCGGTGGCGGGATGAGGTGATCCATGTCGGAGTGCGATTGTGAGATGGAGGGTTGGTAGGAGCTCATGCGGTTGTAGTTCCAGAGCCGTGGAGCATAAGGTCCTGGCGATTTGCTTGTATTCGTATCAGGATGATTGCTGTAGGCACTGAAGGGTCGCGGGTGTTTTCTGTAGTGAACCCCACCATTTCTGTCTGGATCAGCATCGTCGTCTTCCTGATTGTTCTGCTGGGTGGGTATTGTGAGATTGAGGCCCGTCTTTGAGGCTCCCTGTTGAGGATTACCAAAGAGTCGACTTATTCTTTTGCATTTTAATCACACTTTTCGGCACGAGAATATAATACCGACGTCACTCACGCGGGAGATAGAAGGATGGATTAGTGGTAAGACAATGATGTACCTTTTTATCAGTGATTCTCTTGGGTTTTTAGCCATTATCAAAATCGCACCGGGATCATGTGAGAAAGGTATGAGAAAAGACAATGGATAAATTCTTAATACGCGATAAATTGAGATTATGGGAATTTTATTTTTTTTTTATCATTTTGCTGTGGAATTTGACACTTCCTCCTTTTCTTGGGTTTGTTGTGATGGGCAAAGAATGGCAAAGGAAAAAGACAACCAGTGAATTTATTAATATTCCTCTTCTTTGAAATGAAATTGCTCCAGTTAGTCACTGTCGCTTGATAAGCTCTCAATTTGCAAATAATGATGTATTCATTGGAACGGAATTTCCTTTCAATATGCTACCCGAGTGAAATTTAGCGATAGATGGAGGTGTGCCTGAGAAGACACAAAATTTTCTAAATGAATTGTATCACAAACAATCTGTGTGATATTCACTGAACTGGAACTAGTTTCCAGCCCACAGTTCAACAGGGAAAATCGAGGATAAATTCATCAGCTCATTAAGTTCATCAAGTGGTTCCACAGGGTTTTCATCTCTAAAGGGTTAGTCGGAAAATTTTGATTCATAAGAAGGCATACTCTTTTGGTTTATTCTTAAATTGTACTGAAATTGTATTTAATTTAAATTACTGAGCTTCATTATAAGTCAATTGATAGTTTTTAAATAATCTAGAAATTTTATAAAAGTAATTAAATTGAAGAATGAATTAATTATTTTCATTACCCGTTAGATGGAGTCATTTGTGCCTATATGCATCTGGCAATAGTATTTCTAAGTTCAGCATGCAGCGCCATCATGCGGCTTAAAATAACAGTTTATTAAATTATTTAGCCAAAACATAAATGAGATATTTTTAAATAAAATGAAATTATCAATCAAAGATTGAATGGATTGTAATTTTAGATAGCGTTTTCAATAGAATAATTTATAGTAAATGTACGTGTAAACTAACTAAATATCTTTCAATCCTTGTCAACCTTATCAAAAATTTAAAATAATCGTCATACTTTACAAATAGTAGAAGATTTATAAAAGGAAATATCGTGTTTTGTCGGGTATTTATACCATAAACAAATTCCAAAAGAGATTTCCACCGTTTTAATTTCGAGTTTTATGGACGCTAAGACGGCGGTGGATAAAAATTTACGAATTTCTCTATATAAATAATATTTAAAAGCTGTTTATACATTGTTGGTGATATTAATTTAATTGTATAAATTTTATATTAATGTTTATTTAATGTTTAATTTTTTAGCAATTATGGAATAAATCTGTTTTTCTAACAATTAAAAGGAACACTTGCAATTATACGAAGCGTGTTTAACTTTGAACTCAAGATTGGAAATCTCTGATTTTGACTAGGGAAAGTCTTTCAGTCTTCGCATCTGGCTTCGAATACTCCATATTTTTTCTACATTGCTTTTATAAATCTGACCTTATGGAAATATGTTTTAATAACTAGTCTTAAGTCATACATTTTTTGAAAAAATAGGTCAGATTCATTAAAGGAATGTGGGAAAAATATGAAATGTTCGAAGCCTAAAAGCCTTCCCTTTATGGTTTATTTAAATGCATTTTTTTTGTAAAATCCGTATTTACAGAAAAGCTTAGGTAAATTTTACTAATTTTATTAAATGTCTCTTTCGGTTAAAAGTGTGCACAGTAAAATATTTTTGGTTGCTTTACCATGATTTTCATTGTAAATTTTACATTAAACATGTAATCGTGTGTACTAATACACATTTGTGTAATTTGTACACATATTGTCTGAAAACTGTGTAATTAGTACAACTTTTATTTGAAAACTGTGTAATTTTACACGAAATATGTAAGAAAATATAAAAACTGTGTAATCATTCCCAGTTGATTACACGGTTTACAATTACATAAAATTTAAATTACACATTTTCAGATTACACGTTTTGTTGAAATACATAATTTGTGTAACTTTATACAAGAATAAACGTGGTAAAAAGCAAACCAACGATTATCCTTGTAAATTTTTTTTACTGTATGTGAATTTAAAATTTGAAACAGTTGCCAGCGCCACTTACGGGAGAAAACAGTGCCCTCATGCGGAGAAAAACATTGTCAGTGTCAAGTGTCACTAATTTCTTAGTAATTTGTTTTATTTCACTTAGTAATGAAGATATGTCACTGAGAAAAGAAAGACATTCAGCAGTTTTGAGTCTTGACCTTTGCAGGGATCAATAGAGTGACACGATCATTGTAGTGATTTGCTGATCGATATGATCTTTACAGAGACCATAGTGAATCAGTGAAGAGAGAGTAGGTTCTATAGGTTCAAGCGATGAACTATGTCCAGTGCAAAAAAATTGCTCAGCTGATAACATAATTCCAGGCTTAGTTAAGTAAGGACGGAGGAAACACCCTTATTAAAAGATGACGCTTCTGGGTAGTCTAGAAACCGACTACAGTAGACTCTCACTCAATCGGCTCTTTTTCAATCGGGCGAAAAATTTTGTTGACAATTTTCACGTTTAATTATGAAGCTAATTAGCTCAAATTCGCTGTAGTTCTTCCTATTTTATCGTGATTCTTTATAATTGAGCGCTTTTTGTGGAATTTACAAAGGCTTTGACGCCCAAATCTATCGATAAACCGGATGACATTTCGCCCCAAATGCCCAATTGAGAGAGAGTCTACGGTAATTCCTACATTACGAGTAATTTAAAACAAACATCTCTCCCTAATTAAATACTTCCAGAGATCGACAGATCGAAATAATTGTGAACGGAAAATAGACCTTTCTTAACTTTTTCTCTTTAATTCTTCACGACGTTTCGAGAATGGATGTCCTCTTCATCAGGTCTACAAAACATTTTTAACAATTTTTAGATCTTTTTAGAACACAATCTGCTACAACCTATTAGACCGAAAATTCCTCCAAGATCGAAATAATACTTATGGGCCAATCCATCTCAAGACGACCATAGGGGTACCCTTCATGGTCTTAGATGTTTCTGAATTTTACATATGTTAAAGTACACGATAAAATAATATACCCCTATTTTTTTTTCATCTGAAAAAAATTCCTGGCCGGAGATACATGGCGTCAAAGATGGCGCCTCGCGCTTCATTCCTCAATTGTGATTTTTAGCAAATATTTTAAAATGCTCTATTTCCGGAACGGGTTGAGATTTCTTCTTACTCTTTTTTTTATTTGAAAGACAATTTTATACTCTTTAAAACGATATACTTGATTTTGCATTATCTGCTTAAGTTTTTTTGTAACGGTATTTTAAAAAAATTTTGAAAAAATTTAAAAAATAATTTTTCTCAAAAACCCCATTCTCAAAAATTTTGATTTTTTTACTGTTGATCAGTAACATTGAGTACTACATTCCCTGAAAAGGCGAGCTTCCACTTTTGCACTTACTTTTTTTTTAAAAATATTTGAAAAATTACCATATTTTCAAAATTAAAAATAACGAGTTAAACTCAAAATTTTGAGTTCAACTTTTCAGGGAATATAGTACTCCACAATACTTATAAACAGCCAAAAAATCAAAATTTTTCGAAACCAAGTTTTTGAAAAAAAATTTTTTTTTGAGTTTTAAATAAAAATGTCTTTTATTGACAAAAATAAGCCTTTAAATCATATTAAACACATGTACTAATTATGTTTTTTTGTTTTCTTTTAGTTTTTCAAAAAAAAAAAAAAAATTTGGAAATTTTTTTGGATTATTTTTGAAAAAATTAAAAAAATTTTTTTTTTGAAATTCGGTTTAAAAAAAAATCTACATATTGACACATGTGTCAAATGTATCTTAAAGTTTGATTTTTGTCAATAAAAGACATTTTTATTTAAAACTCAAAAAAAAAATTTTTTTTTTCAAAAACTTGATTTCGAAAAATTTTGATTTTTTGGCTGTTTATAAGTATTGTGGAGTACTATATTCCCTGAAAAGTTGAACTCAAAATTTTGAGTTTAGCTGGTTATTTTTTAATTTGAAAATATGGTAATTTTTCAAATATTTTTAAAAAAAAGTAAGTGCAAAAGTGGAAGCTCGCCTTTTCAGGGAATGTAGTACTCAATGTTACTGATCAACAGTAAAAAAATCAAAATTTTTGAGAATGGGGTTTTTGAGAAAAATTATTTTTTAAATTTTTTAAATTTTTTTAAAATACCGTTAGAAAAAAACTTAAGCAGATAATGCAAAATCAAGTATATCGTTTTAAAGAGTATAAAATTGTCTTTCAAATAAAAAAAAGAGTAAGAAGAAATCTCAAGCCGTTCCCGAAATAGAGCATTTTAAAAAATTTGCTAAAAATCACAATTGAGGAATGAAGCGCGAGGCGCCATCTTTGACGCCATGTATCTCCGGCCAGGAATTTTTTTCAGACGAAAAAAAAATAGGGGTATATTATTTTATCGTGTACTTTTACATATGTAAAATTCAGAAACATCTAAGACCATGACCCCTCGATTTGCGATTTTTTCGGTCGTTTTGAGATGGATTGGCCCTTATCAAGATTGACTGATGGGAGTTTATGCGAGCTGTATATCTTAAGTTGGTCTCCTTTATAATAAATTACAAAAAAACTTCAATAAATACAACAATTGATCTCTCCAAAGATCGTGCTGATCCGATGATTTTTTTTTCGGAAAAAATCGTGTCAGTGTGACGATCTTGCAAATATCGTGTCGATCGCTATAAATCCGTACTGATCTATGCTATATTGCAAATGTCAACTGGATCTGTCGCTACTTCGGGTGATAAGATGCCTTCTTTTCGATAGTATCGACTGTCGATTCTGAGAAATTGTAATGATAGCTGCACTTTTTTGTAGCAAATATAAATATTTATCAACAGTGACAATCTTTTAAGAATGATACAATAAATGGTCCGATAATACTAAGGAATGTGTCATTCACTAGATTTAAAAGATACGGATTTATCGATACTATCGATTCGATAGTATCGAAAAGTTATCATTCTGAACCAGTATATAGATTATATCGATAATATCGATATAAAGATATGACAATCGATACAATCTATCCAGGAATCGACAGTTCGAGATAATATTTGCAATATAGTGCAGATTAGTATGGCCTTTTTAGTGATTGACACGATCTTTGCAAGATCGATAGATTGTCACAGTGCTTTCCGAAAAATTGGTCAATAAGCACGACCTTTGGAGAGATCAAGTGTTGTATTTCTACAAGAGTTTAGTAATTTATTATGAAGAAGACCTAATTAATTTAAAAGTAAAGAAAATTTGTGCAGAGGACCTCTAATTGATAATCCCACACTGAGAAAAAAAGAGGGTGCGATTAACTTTTTTTCCTCATAACTTTAACACTTTTTAGGTGTAAAAATATATCAACATTTTTTAATGTTAATTTTACACCTTTTTAAGGGTAAAATTAACATGAAAAAGGGTAACTTTAACCCCTAATACTCCTAAAAAGAGTAATATTTACACCGATTTCGGATCAATACTGCAGGGTAAAATTAACATTTCCGGAATGTTATTTTAACTTTTTCGGATTTCTCTCAGTGCAGGCCATTACTGTATGACAGTTTGTGGTAAATCTTTACTGCTAAATTTTACAGGATAAGTATTCATCAGGATCGGTATGGGGGGTATGGGTCTATATGGGCCATTAGGTAACAGGGCCGAACGATATTCAGAATCTCACATAGGAATGTCTCGGATTCAAGCTTTCATAAATTGGTAGAAAAAGGATGCCCTAGGGGTCTCATGCCCTAGATACACTTTATGACTTAAGCCGAGAGACGACTTAGTGGAAAATTATGGAAATATATTTTAGTCATTTTAGCCATTATTTCTAATATAATTACCCTGAGCCGTGTCTCGGCTAATCCTCAGGTCCGTCAAGGCGCTTAAGCACATTATTCAATTGGGGACAATTGTTTTGAAATAGGACGGATAGACGGACAAGGTTCAGCCCCTTCTTAAGCAGATCCTATGATTAACCCTGTAAAATCAGAGTTGCTCATGAACTCGTTCCACCTATGACCCGTGAAACAAATAGAACATATTGAAAAAGACAAGGACCAAAGTGGTTCATTTTGATGATGAATCGTTTGAGCGGCTGTTCATCCTGGGAAAGTTTACTCTCTTGTCTTTTTGGTTCATCCTCGAGCTCCGTGTGTTGAATGAAAGCGGTTGAATCTCAGCATATGTAGAGGGGTTGGGGTCACGGGCAAAGGGCTGTCGGTTGTCTCTCAGATGTTGGCCAACTGAATAAAATTGGGATGCACTCGAAATGCTCAATGGAGGGAACTAATTTGTGGGCCGATTGATGAAAATACTGGGTGAGAGGTTGCGCAAAATACCATCGAAAAAGGGTTTTTAACAT